>NW_009798352.1:38912-86745 GCF_000520075.1 Aphanomyces astaci | reverse complement strand
TGAAATACGAACGACTTTGTGGCCAAATTGGGACTCGCCCGCTTTACGAAATCCACGTAGTCACCAAACAAACCGCACACGCGCAGGCAAGGAAAGGACTTCTCGTCCACAAGGTGGTAAATCTGGCAATCGCTTTGCACACTGGCCTTTTTGTGCCACCGGAGCCGAAGTGATACTTACTGGGAGTCGCCGTCGTGCTTCATGGCAACATCATCCCACGTCAAGTTGAGCATTTCGCTGATCCTGAAGCAGCCCAAGTAGCTCGCACTCAGGAAGAACCGGTACATGACACCCACAATGAGGTGGCTTGTCGAAAGTGAGTTGACCAGGCACGATAGCTCGTGCACAGAGAGGGGGTGCGCCTTTTTTTCGTCGTCGATGTTGTTTTTCTTGTTGTACTTTTGCAGTCCAACAACGTACTGCTTTGATTCGACGTCTCGGGCAGGGTTGGGGTCGACCTTGAGGTCTCGAAAGTATGCGACAAGAGCAGTTTTGGCAGAGTCAACGGTGCGAGCTGTCTTGCCCTGACCGTATAGATGGTGGAAGAAGTCCGTGCAAGCACTTGGCCCTGCGGACACAGGATCAACAGCCAGAACTTCCTGGCAAAACAGGAAGAGCTGCTTTTGGTAGGTTAGGTACGTCCGTGTCGTAGACGCAGCCCGGAACGACCCTTGAATGGTGGCTTTGGATGGCACGGTGGTTGCGTTCATGATGCTGAATGAAGAATTTGTTCGGTAAATCATGAAACGTCGCCTTTTATTTATAGCAGTGCCTTTCAACCTATCAGAGGCCGTACATGTTACATGTTGGGTAAATGTCCTCTCACGACAAGTGAATCGTCCAATCACTAAACGAAATGAAATTATCTTGTCGTTCAGCCAATCATGACACTACAATTGTCGGGAACACCAACCGATGACCCCTCCAATTGTCGGTTGCCAGGTATATGTTATAATTTTCTAACATTTAAATGTCATATTTTTAAAGGTTATGCAACCGTTTTGTTTGGAGTCTCTAGCAACTCAGCACAATCTGATTGAGGACGATGCCAATCCTTCAAAATGGCAATTAAAAGCTGTGTACGTTGCTTTCTTCGTCAGGCTGAACTCGATTTGATTCTAGCGGGTTGTATGGTGATGATGAACAACGTACTGCCATATCCTTTGAGGATTGTAAAGTTGATCATTTCCCGCAGCCTCCAGCACACCATAAACCGCAGCCTCCAGTACACCATAAACCGTCCCTCCTATTTTGCCTTGACTTGAGTGGAAATGAAGTCTATTCAAGCCGATGAAATAGTCATTAGAAGAATGCTCAACCATTCGGCTTCACGCAGCACTTTTCAGAATTGAAATCCCGGTCCTGAAAGACGAGAAAGCCGTATTCTAGCATTCTACGACCATCGGGAGTAACTTGGCATAAATTGACCATCTATGTTACTTCTGTAGATGAATTCGAATAGAGAACCGATGGCAAGTTTGCAGTCAGTTTGCAAGCTATCGCCTAACTGTACTTCACACACCACACCTACTGTATGTACGTACAGTTGCTCCAAGACTTCACTTGATGTTGACGATTGCCAATTCTGAAACACTCTTCAGGGATATTAATTTACGTTATTGATGCATGTATTTGAAAGCTTGGGTTGCCGCGACGATTGAAACGACCCTGCACGATATCATGACCTGGTCGTGCCGATGAGGAGTAGTTAACTATGAGTTTTCGTACAATAATAATTGCATTGCACTACAGTATCAGAACACATCACTTGTCATACGGTAGTTCTGTACCGTACAGTATGATGGTCCGATTCTTGTCAATAGCTTCAACGATTTCTCCCCAGATGCAACATCCCCCCCCATTTTCTCTCTCCCGTCGGCCACTTGGATTGTTCGACCGCCGCGGACGGCTGGTAGACAGACGGGTGTCAGTCAATCAGGACACTGTACTGGGCGTGCTTCCGCATGTTGTTGCCGTGTCACGACCTGCTGCTTGGGCTGGCTAAAACCCACTGCGTCGTGGACCTCTCAGCTCGGTCCAAGTGGGTTCCGACAACGTCACGACGCCGTCACATGGACCTATATCAAGCCACGTCGTGTCCCAAACAACGAGCCCGCAACGTCGTGGAGCGGTCAATGTACTCCAAGGTGTCCGTGGTGGCGTCGTTGGCAACGGTCACGGGCCTTCTGCAAGGCGCCAACCCAAAGTTCAACCACGCTTTTCATCGAGACGTGGTGACGCGCACGACCGTGGCGACCATCTGCCAGACGCGAGCCAAGCGCGTGGTCGTGCAGCACGACACACTCATGCATGCCCACGTAGCCTGCGACGTCGTTTTCGTTGAGGTGGGTGGGCACACATACGCATCATCACCAGTACTGCTACTACATGTAATTCGTGGTGCTATGATGACACATGTGTGTGTGTGTGGGCTAGTGTCAAGAGGCCATGATATGCAGCGACAATCGACACGGGTTTCTTTGTGCCGTGCACTCGATCCCGTCCGCCATCCACACGACTGCTTCTGAATCCGTCCTCCCGCGAGCGAATGTACGCAACTCTGGCATTGTGGCCGTGGAATCCCTCTTACTCCCCGGCGTCGTCGACATCGTCTACGTCCTCCACATGACGTTCCCTCCATCCATGGCCCCAGCTGTATGCGACAAGGTCATGGTCCAGCGGCTCTCATCTTTGCGACACATTGCCGCCTTTGCCACCCCTGTGGGCCTGCGCTGGCTCAACGCGTTCTTGCCTCGTTAGCCATCATTTCGCTATATTTCCGAAATTCGCGTGGTTTGTCTAATCAATTCAATACGTAGTGCAGGCCCCTCAATTTTAAACTGTAAAATAATTATTTTGTAACTTTTTGCGGATGTCCGATGGCGAAATCATATTTGGGCGCCAAAAATTGGTTTTCTTCAAGGTAGACCCCCTCTCATTTTCGATTCTCTTTCGAACATGATTGGGCTCATTGATTTTGGCCGTAAAATGAAATTTTGGGGTTACTGGAATGTGTCGGTCGGTTGTAGCGTGGAACAGAGGAAGTAGAGTGAATCACGCTCGACATTCTGATTGGCTGACTATCCTTGTGTTTTCTTAAGAGCCAATGAAATCCACTCCCAAAATTGGATGAGCCAATAGCGTCGATTCGTGATTCGATTCGACGTCGCGGGTTCGAGTCCCGTTTTTCCCGGGTCTGGAAATTTGTACTACCGAATCCACAATACTATATAGTACACACCAAACAACACACGATACAGTATTGTGGATTCGGTAGTACTACTAGTAGTACAAGTTTCCAGACCTCGTCGAATCGAATCACGAATCGACGCTATTGGCTCATCCAATTTTGAGTGGATTTCATTGGCCCTTACACGACGGACAAGTATAGTCGGTCAATCAGAACTCCAGCGTGATTCAATCTATTGATTAGACCAACCACGCGAATTTTAAAAGTTTATAGCGACTATCACAATATTAGTGTCCTTTTACCCAACATTTGGCTGACTTTTGTGCCGATTCGCCCACATCTATCGATCCATTCTTTGTAAGACTGACTTTTATATGTAAAAATCGTGCAGTGTCACACTAATTACGAATTTGACGTTGAATTGGATTTGATTGGCTACTGATACAGTATTACTGCCTCATAACGTAAGTACATATTACAATTCGTGGGTGTCACTCGAGTCACGGAGAAGGTCGTTGGTGGACCGAGCACCAGAGTACAGGCTAAAATGGATGCCGCTCGCCACGGAACTCCGAAATGAGTCGAGCGGGTCCAACCAATCCAAGCCCCGGGGGCCTCGCACTTGGCTGCCTCTGGACGCAATCGACATGTTGCGCAAGTCCTTGGCCGACGGACCTCGGCTTGGTTCCCGCAACGAGAGCGGCGGCTCCTCGTCTTCGATGTCTTCAGGAATCGTGCAAGTGCTGCCATAGTATATGGATGGCTGTGGCTGCCTCGCGCTGAAGACAAGCGAGTCTACGTTCGGGTCGCCTAGAATGTCCGAGTCGCGAGGAAGGGTAGCCAGGGCACGACCATCTCGTGGTGGGATCGACGGGCTCGAGTATTCGGTACCAGGCACATGCATCAACACTGATAAAAAAACCAAACTGAATTAGGTACTACCGAATGCAATCATTAGGTACGTACCTTCCGTGAGGATCGAGCGCATGAGGTCATTGGGGTCGTCGTCGTCGTCGTCGCCGGCGTCGCACAGGGCACACACGCGAATGCCATTGTACCCACGTATATGGAGCTCAACATGCAGACTGTGGGAACACGTGGCGCACGCAACCTGCATGTATTGTCAAGTCGATTCGAAATCGGAGTGAGGTGCTCAATCGAATGAGCAGAATCACCAAATCGATATATCGACCAATCAAAACCCAGAACACTCATAAAGTAGCCAATCAAATTCTCCACTCACATTCGACCAATTCAACATCGAATTGGTGTGTGAAAAACTGCACCATTATGACGTACAAAAGTCAGTATAAAGAATCCATGGATGATAGATTTGGCAAAGAATCCGCACAAAAGTCCATATTTTGGGTAAAAAGGACAATATATATGTCCGTATTCCGAGGGAGAACCATCGACTTTACCTCGCCACAGAGACGACAGGCCAGTTTTTTGCCGAGGAGGGGAAACTTCTTGCGACACTGCGTGCAGTGTTTGGCGGCGCTGGCTTGGTTTGGTCGGGGGATCTTTTCGTCGGCCGCCGCCGCCACAATGCGATCGATCAACACGAGCTTGCGAAAGTATGCTGGGAGGAATGCAATATTGGCCACGCGGCGCTGCATCATCATGTCAGACACGTGCACCGGCATGCTGGTGCCCTTGAAGTCTGCTTGCATCATGTGCACGAGCCGAAGTTGGCCAGGGATGTCTGTCTCGGTCACCACATACCTACGAATACACGAAATATATCACATTTTTAGAATACCTATAAAAAATAAAAGCTATAAAAGTATAAATCAACAATTGAAAGCTTTCAAAAGATCACGCAAGGACGAGGACGACGTACCCTGTGCGGTAAAAGCTCCCTCGAATGACATTGTGGGACTCGTCAAACGTGGCAAAGCCCGGCAGAGCGACGGAGTGCATGTTGCATGCCCAACCTGCATGGCCTGCGACGCGGATGCTGTTCTGACACTCGAGGAAGACGAAGTCACGCATGGGAATGTAAGGGGATGCTGACTTTAGCACCATCCACCGCAGGCGAATCTTCAGTCGATCGAGGTACTTGAATGTCTTGAGCGAGGCCTTGGCAAGGATGTCCCCGTTCAAGTTGGACTTGATGTCGTTCGCGAGTACGGAACTACGAGTGCTGCCATTGAGGACGTCGATCACGTCGTCTAGGGCAGCATGAACAGTCGTGACGCAGCACATGAACCTACGGGACGAGTACGTTAAGGATGTCACGAACGATTCTAAGCCGGAACATACGTACGTACCGTACTTCATGTGTCGTGACGTGACTGTGCTGCTGTGTTCCCGAGTAGAACCGAAGTCGGGGGTTGGGCGATTCCATGGGAGTCCACTGCACTCCATGTTTGCTGTTTGGGAGCAGCCGCGAAGCGTACACCAAGTCCGTGCATGTCATGTGTGCGACTGCTTTGAGCTGTTGTACTTGTTCCATCGTAAGTTCCGGGCACTTTGGCGTTGGGGGCGGCTTAACGTTGCCGTCCTTGGACGACGATCCAAACCCGAACACCATGCTGTGTATATGCAGACACTTGTCGAGTGACATGTAAATGTCAAACCAAGAGGAGGGACGCCGTCGATACGACCAATTTAAAAAACACGACATGTACAAATTATATACATGTTATAAGGACATTCGAAGCACGACCAAGTCATTTTAATTCTCAGCTTTCGTGGAGTTGTTGATTCAATGTGGTCAAAATTGATTTATTTTGTAAATGTCGTGTAAACCGTCCTATCTGGTAATTGAAGGTAGAAAGTCTGCGAGCGCTTTTTGCACTGTCTTGTTTGGTACAATCAACAACGGCCAATTTAGTGCCATAGTATTACTACAACAGTACGACGTACTCGAGTATTAAGTATGTGGTACACTAAGTAGTACTATTAATAGTACTACTGTAGTACAGTACCTGACCTGTACATCAAAGTCCAAAACACTACAACTAGTACTACTATTAGTATTCATCAGTTTTGTACTCATATGGCGACGTTCTCATCAAGAACGATCGCGACAAATTCCCCAGCAGCTATGTATGGATAACTTGGCGAATAAGACAATTCTATCCGACATTAGTCTTATTGGTTAAAATTACCTTTCACTGGTAGATGACTCTTCATTTTCAATACAAAGACCAAATGTCGTATGTTGGTTTTTAGAGAAGTCTCTGACGAGGTGAGGACATGAACCGTGAGGACACGGCGTGGATTTGATTGGCTCTTACAGAAAAGGCTACTGAAGCTTTGCCGTTGGCTGCCTGGGTTGCTATTGTGAATGCAAGGTCCCCAGGATTTTAGTAGAATAACGACAAGAAGTACTTAACTGTTAATAACGTTAGTAGCAACATACGTACCGGTAGTCCTGCCCGAGACGCTTACTAATCGCCGTTCTACTACTAGGCTGTTGAGCAGCAGTGATGTCTACTCTGATCTAAGTCGTTTGGTCGGGGCCGACGTCCTTGTCATCGTCGCCAAACATCTTGCCCGCTGGCCACGTTCTCTCGTACTTCTCTGTTTCCACAGGGGCATGCTGCTCGTCGTCCATGATGCTGTCCAACATTGGAATGTCCTCGACATGGAGCGGCGGCGACGGCGTCGGTGCCGTCAACAAGGCCATGTGCCGCGTCACCAGATCAACATCAATGCTCCCGCCAAAGTCTTTCATGGCGGCCGAAGGCTCGCCCGTCCGTGCCGTAGCTTCCATCTTCACCACATCTTCCCCAAATGCTACCAAATAGTGTATGTGTATTAATCTATTGCGATTCCTGTAATAATTGATAGATTTCTTGTAATATCTGATATCTAAGTGTGAATATGTTAATATACGTCAAATTTGTATGACGCAATAAATTTAATAAATTTAGAGAACATATCACCTGTCGCAATACATACCGGTATACACTAACTAAAGTTATTATTATACGGTATCACGATTAGCAGCCTACAACTGTGCCAGCGACATTGCCCAGTTGTGGCACAAAGGTGGATGGATGCTGACGGCATCACCTCCGTACTTCTTATTATTACTAATAATAAGGAGATGCCAGCCACCCCATAAAATTATGCCATAAACCGTTTTGGCAAGTCTGCAAAATTTTCCCAAAGTGTCATATCCCATGAAAAATGGAGAAAAGAAGTATCTCCAAAGTTGTCTGGATACCAGGTAAATATTGGAAAAAATATTCGATTTCCGATTGAAGTGCAACACTTCAACGTGAACACAAACCAACCCCCATAATAAAGTTGGACCAAATCGGTCCATATTTTTATGCCATAAAACCCCGAAAATTGTGGCATAAATTTTTGAACTTTGGTGGCATCCAAACGCACAAACTATCGAAATATGGAATATTTCGATTTTGGCAACTTTTCTTCGAAAAACAACCATTTTATGATATTTTTCGTGGCATCCTAGCCCGACATAAACCCTTAAATGTTCTTAAAACAGTTTATTGCTAGCATTTATGCGGCAAAACTTATTATCCCAAAGGCCCCCTTCACAGTTGAGGACCACTGTTAGCATTCCACAACATGCTTGTAGTAGAGGTTGACGATAGCCAATCGAGTCGCTTCTTGCTCTGAGGATGCCGCGACCTGCAGTCGCTGCACGGCGAGGGCATACAGCGGGTCCGTGCCATCGGGCTCCACGTAACTGATGGCATCACTCAAGTCTCGCCGACGGCTATAAGTCGGCGCGGCCAGCAGCTGGGCAAAGAAACCTGGAGGTTGAAGCGTCAACGCATAGTCTTGAGCTGTTTGATTGTTGTCTTCTGAGGACTGCCGTTGTTCCTCGGTGGACATGGACGAGTCGTCATCCAAGTCCGGCAGCGGCGCCAGGACGACTGACGGCTTCCTCGCATTCTTGGACGTTGGTACGGTCGGCGGCAGCAAGATGCTTCTGTCGTCGCCAATGCTGGTGTCGTCGTAGTCCGTGTCGTTTGCTTGGTTGGCATTGAGTTGGTCGACCTTTCCGTTCATAATGCACACCGTACATACGGAATTCTCTGGATCGATCAACTGGCAGCAGTTCATGCACACCACCTACGTGTTAAGACGTTTAGATAAGCGAGCATTGCATGCACTGGGAAGACATCGACACGCACGTCGTCGCATGTAGTGCACCGAGTCGAGGCAAGATAATCACGACACAACGGGCACGGCATCGCATCTAACTCCTCCCCCTGGGGCTGATTCAGTTCTTCTTGGAGCGCCTGGAAGTGTTCGCGGATGGCGCCAGCTATCATCACGCGCGACTTGAGCATCAGGTTGGACAGGTTGGCGTTCATGGTGCCTGGTCCAAACAACGTCGTGAGCCGTCCATGGCAATTTCGAAAATGAAAAAAAGCGCGGGGAATTGTAGTAGTATATTTAGTAACTACTAGTAGTAGATGTAGTACCTTTGAAGTCCATGTCCATGATGCACACCACTTGCAGTACATTTGGCGTCTCGGTTTCCCGAAATACATACCCTGCAACAACATGAGAGGTGACGAAGCGACGATATGGTGACTCGTACCGCTGCGATACAAGCTGCCGCGGACGTATCCATCGAGCGGCGGACATCCCGGAAGTTGTACAGAGTGCATGGAGCAGACCCATCCGCGACGCTTGACCTTTTCGTCGAAGATCGTGTCTTGGCACTACAATTACATCACGATGACACAACTACAGTAGGTGTTCACTATAAGTATGCCGATGGGATTTCGAAGTACCTCCAAGAAGACGAAGTCGCGGTCGTCCATTTCCTTGACGGTTGATCCCAAGCGCATCCATTTGAGGGAGATGCAGTGCCGCGGCGCGTTTGACGTCCGCTTTCGGATCTTGTACAACGTCTTTGTGTTGAGGATTTCTCGCTCAAATGCATTAAACGTCGTCTACGTAGAGTATTAGATGTATCATACGTGCCTAACGTTACCTGGCTTCCGTTGTTCTTGACCTTTTGGAGGGCAGATTTGCTGTGGAAGATGTTCACGATGTCGTCGAGGGATGCTGGCACATAGGTGACTCCACATAGGTACTTGCGCATACTGCCGGGGGTATTGACCTTGCGCGACCCGCTGTCGCCTTCGTTAACTTCGCCAATATAGATGTCGACCCCGTCTTTGTGTCCGATGGGTTCCCACGTCACGGAGCTGGAAGCGTCCATGCGGGAAGCACTGGCCACACGTGCACAAGTCTTTCGTGCCACCTGCTTGAGGTACTCTACATCTTCGTCCGACAATGTGTCGGCAAATGCGCGGGCTTCTTCCTTGTGCATGGTCCCTGGAATTCTACTGTGTACTTTGACCAAACATTCGCGCATTCCACGACGGTCACGACAACCAAGTGCATCATGTCCTGCATATTTAACTATATATTTGTATACATGAGTTCGAAATCGTTGGTCGTACGCTGTTTATATATGATGTTTGTGACATGAACCATATGTTTGTACTGGGTTCACTATACTTGACGTATCTATTGTCGAACTTTCGACATCGTCACCATTATGACGACGTACTCGGAGTATTGACGACCTTTGTCATGAGATAAACAAACAGTAGGGCTATGTAGATTCATCCAGCAGCATTCAGTGATTCTGCTCATCCTCCATCTCCAGGTTGAAGACTTCTATAGCCACAGCCCAGAAGTCATCACGTCTAGTGTTGAGTTAGAACACCCTGTTCTGTTGGAGAACTGCATGGCATCACTCTAAAAATAGCCACGTACAGTAGCTCAACGTTGCAACACTACAGTCCATTACATGTACCATGGCCGCAATGCCAGACGGCATAGAATCGTTCCGAGTGGCGGCGGAGCGGGCGTTGCGGGACCAGCGCGTGCAGTTTGACCTGAAGCAACGCGAGGAGGACTTGGTGCGTCTGCAGGCGGAGAACGTCGAGATGAAGGCCAAGATGAAGGAGATGAAGGCGTCCATGGAGGCCAACATCGAGGACCGAGAGCGTGTGATCATGTACAAGGTCAAGCGCATCGACGAGCTCCAGGACAAGCTTGCTCGGTATAACCTTGTTTCTACGATCGAACTTCGACTAACTCCATGTAGCCGCGAAGAAGACGAGACCGGCCGCATGGACCGAGCCGTGCACACCGTCACGGAGCAGCTGGGCATTGTCACGGCGGAGCGAGACCTGCTGCGGTCGAAATGCGTCGTCAGCGACGCGACGCTGAAGGACATGGAGGCGTTCCAGGCGGTGAAGGGCAGCTTGGAAGCGGAGCTCGCGCGACTGCAAGCGGAAAACACGCAGATCCAAGCGGCGTGCGCCGCGCGGCTGCGTGAGGTAGAGGTGAGCCACGTCATGCATCTGCAGCGCATGAAGCGCGAGAAGGACGACGACGTGGCTCGGACACGGCGTGACATGGAGAAGGCCATGCTCGATAGGTACGTATCGTGGTCGTGGACGGTAGTCGTGGTTGATGGTTGGCGTAGCTTGGACGGCACAACCCGCCGCGCCGTGTTGGAGAACGAAAAGCTCACGCTTGAATTGAGCTACCAGTCGTCCAAGTTGGAGAAAATGATTTCGCAAAACGAAGTGTTGAAGCGGTCGAAAATCGAAAGCCGCAACAACACTGACGTATGTATCTAATAGTATAACCATGGGACGTTCTGATTGGTCCACGGGCGTAGATTTTGACAGAAATGACCGAAACGTTGTCGAAAAAGGTCAAATTTTATGAGAAATTGTTCCAGTACGTACACTATCCTTGAACTCGGTACGTAAATACATATCGATAGAAAGATGCATCAAAAGGAACGGATGGCTGTGGAACAGCAGCTCGTGGCCGCTCAAACCAAAGCCAACCACCAACGCGACAGAGCCAATGTGTTGTTGTCCGCCAAACCACCCCAGCAGGCATCCACCATCACCTCAAACACCCCGTCGGACACAAAAAATGGGTCGAATTGGCAGGAAGCACTCGACACGCACTTGGTCGAGCGATATAAGACCAAGCGTGGCATTGATGTGGTGGTCCAGTACAATCAATTTCTCCATGTACGGATGCATATATATATACAAATATTATTTGATATAAACTTCCGAAGTATGCTTGGTTTATCTCGCTGGAGTTCTGATTGGTTGAATACACTCGGCCTTTCTGTAAGAGCCAATAGCTTTGATTCGTGAGTCGATTTCGACGACGAGAGATTTGATTCGACCGGAAATTTGTACCGAATCCACAATATATATATTGAGCATTCTCATCTGTCATTGGGAATAAGTAGGGAGGGGGACTCGATGCGACAGCGTCCTCCTCGGCCAAGCCTAAACCCAAGACTAACAGTAAAGCGACGGCGGCACCCCCACGACCAAGTCGCCGGGCAGCGCCAGTATGTTGTTTGATGCTGCTCCATTTCGATTTGAGTGGGGATGCGTGAATGGCCACGGTGTTGTAGGTGCACTACTCGCCCCAAGTGATTGAATCCATTCGACTGCCCCACATTGTCGACACTGGCGACAGGCCGTATGTGCCCAAAGCAGAGTACCTCGAGTCGTCCACGTCGCATGCGCGTCCGTCGCGGCGAACGGCTGACGGGTCCTACACTGCAAGGACCTGAGTTTTCGAATAACTTTACTACAACCAGTCCTCCTGTGACATGGCTCATAACAATAATGTAGTTAAGGGCCTGTTCCAAGTAGATATTTTTAGCAAAATGAAAAATTGGTTCCAAGTATTGTCGATTTGATACAAATTTGGGGAGGGGAATGCAATCGAATCGCGCCGACCAAACCGATCCACAATTGATCTGATTGGTTAAATTTCATTGAGAAGCTTTTGATTGGCTAATAATTATGAGCAAAAAGAGGTCCTTGACGTCTTTTTCTAAATCGTGAGGTAAATCAATTTTGATTGGCTCATGCTTTTTCTGAAAACTACTTGGACCTTCCCCTAACGTAAAGTGCCAATAGGGTGCGTCTGGTCCAGTAGCCAATTTATGACGTGTGTGCCAATTTCGTACGAAAAGGCACCAATCATAAGGCATAAGAATTTAATTATGGGTTGTTCACCACCTTTAGGACTATTTAGAATTCGAAAATGATCAAGCAGGACGGAGATATGCCCATGTTTTGAAATCAAATGAAAGTTGTAGGTCATAAATTGGCATTTTACGTTAGTTGACGATTATTGAATGGCTACCATCCCCATCACGATGTTGTCGAATCATGAATGAATGTAGTTTGGGTGTACACTGTATAGGGGGTTTCAGTGTTCAACTTCAACCTTGCACATGATATACGGTATATTATTAATACTATTATTATTATACCCAAAACTGCATCCAACAGAACAGTGGACTTCAGCAGAACAAAGTACTTCGAAGTAACTATTAATAACGTTAACATGTATTTTAATATGATGCACGTCACCTATAAACTACCAAGTTTTCACAAAATTTTCTGACTTCTATTTCGTATTCATTACTCAGGAGTACTCAAAATTTCAGCAAATTGAGACGTAGAATGGACAGAGGTGAAGAAATTCTACGTCTCAGATTCAAATTTGGTGATGAATTGGTCCAGATATAGATATTTAACCTAGTGTATTTTACATGGGTGCATGGATATTTGGCCATATGTGGCCGCTGAGATGTATCTTAATTTTTGTATGTGGCTCTTATCCGTATATAATATCCGGAGGCAGTTGGACCTTTAACCTCCCACTTGCAGTGACAAAACGCATGAAATCGGTAGTTAACGTATTTGGTTTTTGGGTTTAACTACATTAATTGTACGTTAAATAATAAAACCTCCACTCTTCGATTTGGCCGGTTGGAAGTTTTTAGATGATGAGCATCATACTGTAAAGGGTTTTACTATTTGGCAGGGCCAGCGCCCAATCCAAACGAGTTCTTTTTTTCGCGTAGCACCGCCATGACAGTGACGGGGTCGGCGCTTCCGGCGTACTTTTGCACGGCTGGGTGATCAACACGCATGAACGGGTTCGTGTCAAGCTCGGACGCGATGGTCGACGGAATGGTGGACGGTGTGAACTGGGACCAGTGGAGTTTGGCTTGGATCGCTGGGTTCTCGGGCTCGACCGCGGCGGCAAATTTGAGGTTGTTGGTCGTGTATTCGTGGCCGCAATACACCTTGGTGTGTTCGGGCAGGTTGGCGATGACTTGATTGAGTGCGTAATGCATTTGCGCCGCGGTTCCATCTGCAATGATCGAAAACAACATTGAGATGAGGATGCAACAATGGTGAGATGTACCGTTGAATCGCCCACAACCGGCAATGAACAACGTATCTCCCGTGAAGAGAGCGTCGTCGCATAGGTATAACACATGTCCAGGAGTGTGGCACGGAGTCGAGAGCACGCGCACCTGCATGAGAAGTGTCAATGACGTGGTTGTGATGTAGAGGTATGTGTACTTGTAATCCACCGAAGCGGATGACTTCTTGATCGTCGACTTCGCGGGTCACACCACGGACGTTGTCGTTTCGTCCTCCCACTACCACGACATCCGGTAAGAGCTGCTTCATCTTTGGGTTGCCGCCATCATGGTCAGCGTGCGAGTGTGTGGTGAGCACGAGCGTGATAGTCACGTTGTTCTCATCTGCGGCGCGCAGGACTTTCTCAGGCTCGACGGGGTCAATTGCGGCACAGGTCTTGGAAGCCTCATCGATCAGAAGGTACGAATAGTTGTCATTCAGGACGGGAACTACCACGACTTGCACCATGACGATTCGGTTGCCTTCTCGGGAAGAATAATGACGCATAGTTCTGCCAGGGCAATTCGACGAGCCAATCACAAGCGTCTGTTGATATTTCGACGAGCCAATCGTCTTGCTGTTAGTCCTAGCATCTCCAACCTGTAGACGTTTTTTCAATTTGGAGATACCGGTACGGATATGAATAGAAACTCTTGCACTATCCGGAGGGTTGGAGACATCGCCAACTTGCCCTCGACAAAACGAAATGGCGCGACTTCATCCGCCTCATCCTCGATCACTGCACACAGCTGGCACCATACCGAACGAATATGTTCCACGGATGAGAACTAGTCAAAGGCAAATATAGCCAGTCACTACTGGTAGACAGTTAGCCGGATAGAGCTACGCGTAACCGTAAATTACTTCCTTCCTATCCGGAGGGTTGATTAACGTCTCCAACTATTGGATTAATCCATACCAATAAAGTTATGCCATGTTGACCAACTTAGCCATCCTCGGCGACATAAGCGAGGATGAACGTATGTCTAGACGAAGGAGTCTAGTTTTGGTGCAAGGCGACTTTGTATTCGATTCCACTGTTCAAAACGTATACGTGTGGACTTCAAATGTTGGCCGCCACTTACGATACTTTTTGGAAAAATAACCATTACTAATTCGATACGAATTTCCAGACCCCGTCGAATCGAATCTCGCCGCCGAATCGAATCACGAATCGACGCTATTGGCTAATCCAATTTTGAGTGGATTTGATTGGCTCTTACAGAAAGGACAAGTATATTCAACCAATCAGAACTCCGGCGTGATTCAATACTGATAACCAGGCGAATTGTGGAAGGTTATAGCAAATTCACAATACAATACCGTTACGTATTTTTACAGTTGTTAATACTAGTATTTATTTATACTAACGTAAAAAACCAATTTAGGATAACTTTTTTGGAGGCGTCGGAGTAGAATGGACATAACTTTTGAGTCCGTTACGATATTTGAGTTTTCAATAGTGATTCCAATAGACAAGTTCATAATCGAATCATCAGTTTAGGCGATGAACTTCACAGGTAAATTAGTTACTTTCTAAGCATTTGTACTCACATTTTGATAACCAATTTAGGATAACTTTTTTTATCTTAAAGTATGTATGTGTTTGAGCATTGAAATTCTGTGTTTAGGGTAAGCGGCTACAACAGGTTGAATATAATTTATACAAGGGTACTGTTTTATAGAGTTACATTTCTGTTGTGGATGGATGTCCACCGAGTTTAACACTCGACAAAACCTCAGATCCAACCCAATGTGGCCCGTGTCGACTAGGGAACTTCAACCCAATCTTGAATGACTATTACCAATGGCTTCTATGCCGTTTTTGCATTTCATTCACGTGACGGAATGGCCAGCATTATATGATAGAGGTTTTGACTCGAACAAATAACGAGGTGTGATTGGGCAATACAAAGTTATCCTAAATTGGTTAAGTTATCTTAAATTGGTTTTTTACGTTAGTATTAACTAGTATTTATTTTATACTAGTATTAGCTAGTATTTATTTATACTAGTATTAACTAGTTTATACTAGTATTAACAACTGTAAAAATACGTAACGGTATTGTATTGTGAATTTGCTATAAAATTATGACATACTAGTATAAAATAAATACTAGTATGTCATAATTTAAATGATTATATCGAAATATATACGTATAGCATCAAGTTTCAATAACGTTAAGTTAACATCAACGTTTTCATAAATTATGACAATGTTAACTGTCCAGAAAGTACATGACTTTGTCGTTAAATTGCTCAGCAACACCATCCATGCCTGGGTGTGATACATTTAAAAATGAAAACGGAAGACATGGTTCCGGGCTATATAACTAGATGTGATGTGCGGCGATTGCATTTATTTAGAGTGTGTGAAGTGACCTCAAACATGCCAAAAACTGAAATATAGCTTAACATTACTTGGGATGTGATTATATCCTCCAATAAGCATCATAAATCAGTCCATGATACTTCATTAGTAGTATCTATGTGCTGTTCATGCTACCATGTTCTTGCGTTGATCGGTGACCTCTGAACCACGAAGCAGCACATTAAAGACGCATTTTGGCGTAAACTTTCAAATATACTACGGTAGTAGCATAAAGATGACAAACAATTATTGTCATCTTGAGCTATAATTTATACTATTAATAGTAGCATATTTTGATATGTAATCATTTTCTAACTTTTAAATGTCATATTTTTAAAAGTTATGCAACCGTTTTCTGTGCAGTCCACCAATTCAGCACACCATCGATTGAGGAAGATGCCAATCCTTCAAAATGGCAATTAAATGTAGTGCACCACTGCTTTCTTCGTCAGGCTGAACTCAATTTGATTCTAGCGTGTTGTATGGTGAGGATGAACCATCGTTTGAGGATCCAAAAGTTGATCATTACCCGCAGCCTCCTCGTGGATCAACAATAATAGTCCTTGTCATATAAAATGCAACATGGTATAATACAATATGTTTCGGAATATTTAATTTGTTGTTGCAATTTCGGCTTGTATGACAATGGTATCTAACCTGGTGCGACGGCAATCATGACTACACCCTTTCGACACAACCAAACGATTGCGGGGTGATTTGCGTGCAAGTCGAGCCATTGGGCAGTCCAGATTGCGGCGCGGGGCACGGACCATCGGGCAACGCGTTGCTGCACGCGTACAGCGCATCAATGCAAAATGTCTCGGCAGCTCCGTCGATTAGTACAACGATGGGATTGAGGCCATCGTCGCATGCGTTGAGTTGTCCGTCTTCGAACGACTTGGATGAAGTGGTGGTGGTGGGTGGTCCCGCGACTACGGATTTCGGTACGAGGTCTGGAGTGTACGTCAACGGCACGACCACTTGCCCGTTGATCTTGGCTTGGCACTTCAACAGTCCTGTCACCGTTACAGTGCAGTACGACCCAAACGGCAAGCCGTCTTGTGGGGGGGGACATGGTCCTTGGGGCAGCTCGCGACTGCAGTGGAATGCACTGTCGACGCAGAACCTGCCTCCCTCCGCGCCTTCCACATCCACCGACGTCTCCCCGTCGTTGCATCCTGTTAAGTCCCCGGATTCAAACCCCGGGGTTCTCGATGGTGTGGTTGTGGGAGGTCCGTAGACGTTGCGTGGGGGGGGCATTGGGTAGTTGTATTTGTCCGGGATGTCCCCTGGAAGGGTATTATCGCCTTGCCCCAAAGTTGTAGCTGCCAGCAGCACCACGACGACGACGAAGCAGCGTAGCATGACTGTGTTGCAAAGGACTAACCTGTTGGAGAATAAGGCACAATATGACGCTAGGCGGACGCAACGTTTTGCGAGTGGCTGAAACCACCTGCATGGTACTAGTATATCTAAAAATAGCGTTTTGTAGCGCTGATGCGGTTGGATCAGTAAAATTTCGAAGGACATTCAACTTCGAACTTCGATTTCACGCACAATTGATTTGAAACGCTAGAGAAAATTACTAGTACTTTTGACAGTAAAGGTACGAAATATTCAAACTTACTGATAATTTTCGATTTGCTTTTGGACCAGATCTTCTCTCAATGAATGGAGCTACAACAATACTATGTAGTAACTGTTAACGTATCCCTGGTTACACTGTAGTTCATCTACAGTACCATGGAGGAGGGAGGTAACTGCGACTTGATTAATGCCTGGCGTGGTCGGTTGGTAATGCATTGACTTGAAGGAGATCGGGGGGGGATATTGGATTGGATTTCCGTTTTCATTGAAGGCACACAGTTATTGCTCCGGGGATCCTAGAACATTACAACTCGCGTTACTGTCAGCTCAACGCCGAAAACTCCATAACTGACCCATGAAATTTTGCTCGTTTCACCCAAATACTGTACTGGTAAGCTTACTGTACTTGACGATCCGTATTGTCTACATGTATCATTGTCGACGCTTTCACTTTGTTGACCTTCATGGTGGAAACGTCCCTTGCTCTAGTTTCTTCCTAATTACTGTAAATAATTATTAATAAATGCACAAACTCATTCAAAAAGGATTATTGGCCAATAGTGTCAGTGAATTGTCTACGTTTCTTAGTGCGCACCCTGCTCCACCCCCAGTCGAAGTTCGCATTGGGACAAACCGATCATAGTGACATGTGTCACGCCTATCGAATATTTTATCGCATATTTTTTTATGGTTCATACTGGTACTTGTGCTTTTTACACAGGCATACTACTACATTTTGCCACGCAAGATCTTGGACCGTTGGAAAGACTCGTGCTTTGCACACAACCCACAACGCTCATACACTGCGGTTGCATCTTTGGCATGCATGTTTTCAGCTCATTCAGTATGGACCCACTAATTTGCATGTATTTTCAAACAAATGTCTTACAATATCCAAGGTCCGACCAATCACGTTATGTAAACGCTGTGTGGGTTTGCATATTAAATTCAAAACGGGTGTCTCACTATGTACCATTGTGTGTAATCACACGAGCCAATCAGCGTCGGTTTCGAAGAAAGGCCAAGTTAGTCGAAGGAGTAATGCTCTCCCACGTCGCCAAGAGCACCACTATTCTCCCGTTCGTAGTTGGAGCGGCCGTGAAGCGACAGCGATGCTTCAGCTCACGGACGACGATGTGTCGCGCATGAAGTCGCTGGGCCGAGAGGTGTGCACACACGTGGCGTACTCGGCTCGGCGCACGGAATCGAGTCGGTCGCCGGTGCGGTGGACGACGATCGGGTTTGAGAACCATGTGGAGCTGTTCACGGGTCAAGACTTGGACGATACGAACCGCACGCTCGCATACATGTGCGGCGTCACGCACCTCTCGGCCACGATCGATCAAGTGGCCGACCTGTTCAACGCCACCGACGTTGACGTCCCCCACGTCCGAGACTTTTACGCCGAGTTCCATGCCGACTGGACGCACTCGCAGATCGTGGCGCCGATTCGGTCGCGGTCTCGGCAGTACCCTCGACACATGATCAGCTTGAAGACAGCGACGATGGTCAGTCCCACCGCCACAAGTTCCCGCGACTTTGTCTACTTGGAGGTACTGGTGCTCAGTAGTACTAGTAGGACGACGAAGACGACTAGTAGTAGTAGTAGTAGTAGTACCTTTGATGCTGTTTTTAGAGCCAAGAAGACGTGATGGACCAAAAGCGAAACAAGCGCGGGTGGGTATGCGCCATGCACTCGATCGACTTGGCGACCGTCGCGTCTCCTCCCGACTGCGTCCGGGGCAGCTTGTACCGGTCCGGCTTTGTCTTTACCGAGTCGGACGTTCCTGGCGAGCTCGAGGCGATTTACCTGCTTCAGATCGACTTCAAGGGCGGGGACGACGTGTCGCCACAGCTCGGCCAGACCATGATGAAGCGACGCATCATGAGTCTGCAAGTGCTCGCAGATTACTTTGCCAGTCGACCTCCACCCCCCCACGCAACCAGCAGCTCGACCAACTCGCCACCCAGCCGAGTCCCATCAAACAACCACAACAACCACCACGTCCCACAGCCACCACTTGGCCCGTCGAGCTATCGAAAAATGCAAGCCCCCCTGCCACAACAAGCAGGAGCCCCGCCGCACGGGGGAGGGTACCCGTCCGATGAGTACACGCGGCACTCGCGCGACCTTCGTCACATTACTGCGTCTCCGTCGCAGCAAAGCGACCCCCCTCCCAGTCGATACCACGACGATGCATCGTACCAGTATGGACGACAAGGATCCCAACCAACTCAACCCGTTGCTCCAAACAGCCACCATCCGTTTCACATGGCACTTCCCGACCAAGTGCAGGTATCCGGTAGTCGGTTGCAGGCGTCGCCACGTCTGCAGCTCCTAGGCGACATCCACTTGAAGCCGAAACACGCGGCGACCCAGTGCGCATGCTGTGTATCGGGGTTCAACTTTTTGAAAAAGAAGCACAACTGCCGCGTATGCGGCGAAGTCGTGTGTTCGAGCTGCTGCACCCAGCAGCGCCCCGTGGTGCCCGTCGAAGGCATTAAAAAGTACCACATATGCACCTTGTGTACGATGGACAGCCGACGGTCCGTCGCCGCCTCCCACCCCGGACTGAACAACCTGCAAATGACCAAGTCAGAGCCCAACAATCGCAGCGTACTCAGCGGCGCGGGTGGCATGATCCGGTCCCCCAAGTCGTCGCTGAGCGGGACGCAGCCCCCCCCACGCTACAAGTCGCCCCACGGACAACCGCCGGCTCAAGATATGCGACAGGGGGGCACCGTGCGCTTGCGCCAGCCGCCGCCAGCCCCCCGACCGCCCTACCCTGACTACGACGAAATGGATCTGCGTCTAAACAACATTATGAACCCAGTACATGCCAACATGTACTCGAAGCCAACCATGCCGCAGCTGCAAAACTACCACCCGCCTTCCCAACAACTGCACCAAGCAGTAGCCCCACTTCATAACCGACCGAGCCATCATCACGCCAGTGGATACCCGCCCAGTCACCACCACCACCACCAGCACCAGCATCAACATCATCAACCGCCACCACAGCACCAACAGCCCCCATACAACCCGACCCGCCCGTCCACCCAACCGCCGCCGCCATCTCGGGGGTTCCGTCAACACGCACCTCCCACGTACGAAAACTATGGCGGAGGAGGAGCGTCGTCGATGGTGTCAACCAACTACCCGGTGCCTCGCTACAACGGCACCAACCGACCAGACGACCCCCGCATGTCCATGCTGCGGGACGAACGCGAGTCGTTTCTCAACTTGTACGATGACGTCGGCACATCTGTATCCCGCGCACAGCCCGTATACCGCCATCCCGCGCCCCACAACAACCCGTCGATGCTGTCGTCGCGACCTGTTGCCACCCAAGAGGTGTACATCCCCCCGGACGCCCCCACCACGACTGCCGTGAACCTCGGCGACTTGCGAAATGCACCGGATGTGCTCGCCGCGCTCAATCAGTCGCGGGCGGGGGCCGGCACGGGACTACGGCTGGAAATCATTTCCCCCCATCGGACCACCCAGCCAGCCCTCGCGGAGCCGGAAAGCGAACCGTACGGACGAAGCTATCCGGACCACGCCGCCACGCCGCCGCCTGTGACAGGGGGATACACCCAGGCGAAAGAAACCACGTCATCCCCGAAAAAACCGTTGTTTTCGACGCCGAGAGCGGAAGGGGCGGCGCTCGTGCCCCCACAGCATCCCGGTATTTACAAAGGATCGCGCTACCGTATCAAAGAAACAAGGTACAATATATTGTGTGCTTTCGAGTGACATTTCATTGTGGTGTGGTTTCTCGTTGGAATTTAAATCGATTTGATTGGCTACCTCAGATGAGCTCAAAATTATTAACCAATCAAAACGTTTTAAAAGAAATTCAACAACCAATCATTCGATTGTGGATCGGTTTGGTCGACGCGATTCGATCCCCAAATTTGTATCAAATCGACAATATATACACCGACTAGTACTCCAATTGTCCTTATTCCCAAAATTTGGTTGACTTTTGTGCTGACTCGCGCAAATCTATCGGTCGATTGTTTGGACTGACGTTTGTATGAAATGATTGTCCAGTGTCACACTAATTGCAGTCAAACACTAATTCAATGTTCAATTGGTCGAAGAATGATACTTTGATTGGCTACTTGGTTCGTGTTGTGGGTTTTGGATTGGTCGATCATCGATTGTGGTGCTGGACATTCGATGGAGCACCCCACTCCAATTTCGAATCGACTTGACAATACTATTGATGTATACATACATAAATCGCCACATTTTTGCATGCATGATGTGTCGGATGTGCATCCTTGTTGTCTATCGATCAATGTGATTGGTCGATGTTGTTTTCAAAACCAGGGTCGTGGTTGGATGATGTACGAGACATATATATATATATATCCATTTTGGGGGGGTCGGTGGTTGGACTGATATATCTTTTTTGTGGGTGATGATATATCATTTTTTGGTGTCGGTAGTGAGAATATATCATTTTTTGGTGTCGGTGGTGAGAATATATCATCTTGTGGTTTTTTTAGGTACTATGCGACGTCAACAGACGCCAACCCAGACGAGTACGTGACCCAAGATCGAGACAGCATCCTCGTCGACATGCCGTCGTCGGCGCCGCCTTTGATGGACGCCCCATCCGACCCCACGGCGCTCACCGTGTCGCGATTCCTGGACCACGACATCGACATGTTCTTGCAACCTATGGAGAACCAGCCGACGACTGCCGCCACTATCCCCGCCGCTCCATTGGTAACCCACTTTGAACCTACTCGTGTATTATTTGTTTTCAACTTCCAACATATTTATTGAATAATCACGCTAAAGTTCTGATTGGTTGAATATACTGAAAGAGCCAATCAAATCCACTCAAAATATTGGATCAGCCAATACCGTCGATGATTCTTGGATTGAAAGTTTTGGACCGAATCCACCATATTGGGTGTTGGTGGTGTTCATTGTACAAGGACCTACACTCTGTTGTGACTTGTTCTGCGTCGTCATGGGAATCATTCTTAGCTGGAAAATGGCGCCAACCACCCGCCTCCAAATGTGGCGGACCTCTTGGCGCGGCTCCAGCAGCACCAGCCGCCGACCCCGTCCGCCGCGACTCGTCCGAATGAATCCGGCGACGTCGTGGCGCTGACTCAACTGCTCGTCGACCGCCTGCGCATGGCCTCCGACGAAGAGCGCGCGGTGATCCGTGGGGCACTTGCTGCCGCCGTCCAGTAACCGTCCACAGTATCTCACATTAGGCTTTGCGTGCAGTGTTGCTACAAGCTTACGGAAACAAAATAATACTACTAGTAATAGAACATGGTTCGCTCGAGATTGTTTTTGTGTTTTTAAACATCTATGGAAATACTACTATTATTAATAATACTAATCATCCTTCCTACCAGTAGTACTGTTAGTAAGAGCATCTCCAACGGTAAATTCTAACCTATTGCTAAAGCATAGGTTAAAGTCAAACTTCGTTTTTACAGTTGCTATTTTGGCACTATCCGGACTTTTTAGAAATTTCGACTCGCAGAATTTCTATTTTCGCGTGAAATAGCAACAAACCCTCCGGATAGAGCAAGAGTTTCTATTCTACATCCGTAACTTCGAATTGAAATAGAAATAAAAACGCCGTTGGAGATGCTCTAATTCACAGACTCTGTTAATATATCCTTTGAAGTATAATATGTACTATTAATAGTACTAAACTCACTGGAGTAGTTGGAGAGCGTACAAACAAGGAGACGAAAGTCAAAAATACTACTAGTATTCGGAATACTACTATTATTAATAATACGTACTACTACTATTAATAGTAGTAGTATTTGTAAAAGAAACTGTGTTACCAAGTATTAATAATTGTGATGTAGTTTTATTTATATTTGCTCCTATTTTAACTTTTTTTTTAAGTTTATTAACTTGGGTTGTTATTCCTTTTGGTAAAGGAATGTCTTATGCTGAACTGACAGTGTGAATATAGGTATTTTGTATTTATTAGCAATATCTTCTAGTAGTATTAGTACAGTACTACCTACACCGTTGACCGTAATTACGTAGTGCGGACCGCACTAATTTTCAACCTCGTCACCACATCTACACCACATGTATTAGTGCGGTCTGCACTACTTACAGTATATCTCAATCCACACTAATTATGGACTTGGAAAATTAGTACGGACCATACCAATTTTGAATATTGAGAATTAGTAAGGATTATTATCTTGATTTTTGTATGTGGGATTTGTCTTTGCTGATGTAAACAGTCAATAGTGCAGACACATCATGTACAAGGGTTATTACACGATACTTGATGGCTTTCTATGACTATCATAGCAATTGGGCATCGTGGCATACACCCAACAATATGGCATGAAATTGGTCCACATTATTGTGAATTCGCTATAAACTTGTAAAATTCGGGTGGTTTGTCTAATCAATATTGAATCACGCTAGAGTTCTGATTGGTTGAATATACTTCTCCTTTCTGTAAGAGCCAATCAAATCCACTCAAAATGGGATTCGCCAATAGCGAGATAATTCGTGATGTCAATTCAGTTCGCCGAGATATTCGATTCGACAATAATCTGTACTGAATCCACAATATATTAATTATATACTAGTACATATATATATAAACACATCAGTGTTAAAGCCGAAACGAAGCAATGTCCCCCTTGGTCAAGTCGAGGACATTGCCCGTACTCGTGAATGCTTCCACGACACTGACGTCACTAGTCCTAGTAATACTAGTCTCGAGATCGTACGGCAGTTGTAGTAATCCGCTACTAGCCCTGTCGATGGTGTCGTCCGACGACGTCTCAAATGAACACTGCGCTACTGTGGACGAGATGGTGCTGCTGGTCGTGGTGGCGACCCACGGACGAACAAGAGGCTCGTTGGTATGTGACGACTTGAGCCGAATTGGAGGCGCCAACGATGTCGCATATTCGAGATCATGACGAGGAGATGGATGGTGACTTGTGGGAGTTAGCGACCGGCGACAAGGGGGGGGCTCACCGTGGTGCAGGGCAGCTACCTGACCGACGCGAGGAGTGGGCATAGAGCCCTGCCGAGGCCTCGAAGGCATCTCCTTCGTCGGGGGGGGGGGCTCGTTTAATGAACAGCCCTCTATCACGTCGTCGAACTTGTCGTACTTGTGTTGGAGGGGGCGGCGGCGATCGCATCTCAGCGTGTCCATCCACGTCGCTGCGGATGGGCGCATGGGAATGTCCTGAGTAAACCGGGGCGACACTTCCTTGTCCACGTCGGCTATCTCATGAGGACATTCCTCCATCTTGGGCTGCTGCTTTGGCGAGTCGACGGAATGCGAAGACGGCGCTTGGCGCGCCGATGCCGACCGGGATGGGGCGTGGCGTTGCTTGGGCGTTGGTCGAGATTGGTCAGCGTTGCTGCTGGCGTTGCTGCTGGCGTTGCTAGCACAGCTCGTGCACACGACTACGTTGATTCGACCGACAATATCCAAGTCGACGTCGGCCCAAGTTGTGCAGGCACTGCACACTCGCTAGGAATGTACGAGCTTGTTTAGGTGGATGAATCAAATATATACTACGATGATGACAGGTACACCTAGGTGCACAACATATCCAGACCAAGGAAAACTGCTGAAATTGTGAGGTACACGTAGATGCAGAACATATCAATCCAAACTGCTGACATTTTGAGGTACACCTAGGTGCAGAACCAAACCAAACCAAGGAAAACTGCTGAAATTGTGAGATACACCTAGATGTACAACATATCAAGAGCGATCACTGTACCTTGTGGCACTTGCGACACGAGTGCTTGTCCGAGTGAACACCAAAGCGATCGTGGCAGACCCAACACCGTCCGTTGCCAGCCAATTGGTGGGCGTCGTCTAGGTGCACGCGAGGTAGGTGCAGGTTGTCCGCACTCCGATGTGTTCGAAAGTACTTCGCCACGCGGCCAACACACATGGCCCACGCCTTGAGGGTGCCGGTGCACAGCAGACGGGGGGCGTACCCCTTGAAGTCTACTTTGAGCACCACGACTGCTTCAGTGATGCGGCGCTGATTGGTTTCGCGGAGCACAAACCTACAATATAGTGGGTGCTGAGTTGAACGTAGGTGCAGCAACGACGACCACGCACCCCGACGCGTACACCCCGCCTCGCAAGTACGTTTGCGTAAACGGAGGCACCATGGGCAAGTTGACGGAATGGATGCACGATACCCAGCCTCGAACAGTCGACCCGCGACTACTGGTAGATGGTATGGCCACTTCGTCTTGATGCTACCGTCAATGTGACAACGTCAGTCTAACGAATCCTCCCAACATCTATGCGATGTGGTTGCGAATCATCCCAACATCTATGCAATGTGGTTGCGAATCATCCCAACATCTATGCGATGTGGTTGCGAATCATCCCAACATCTATGCGATGTGGTTGCGAATCATCCCAAGGTCTATGGCGATGTGGTTGCGAATCATCCCAAGTTCTATGCGATGTGGTTGCACATGTACCTGCACGACGACAAAGTCGCGGTGCTGCATGAGC
Organism: Aphanomyces astaci; assembly: GCF_000520075.1. Lineage (NCBI taxonomy): Eukaryota > Oomycota > Saprolegniomycetes > Saprolegniales > Verrucalvaceae > Aphanomyces > Aphanomyces astaci. Next base: position 60,840 of record NW_009798352.1, on the reverse strand, counting down.
GCCGACGCACTTCGGATGGACATCCACTGTATCCGCGTCGCGCGCCGGTCGCGTTTGTCCATGTCGTACAGCGTTCGAGAATCGATCACGACCGGGTCGTCTACAACGCGCTTCAAGTACGGGTTCGTCGTCAAGTTTCCCAGGGCATGGGACACTTCGTGGAGAGGCGCTTGGACGTACACGACACCACACACGAGATTGAGTGCAGATTGGGACTTGTCGTGAATGGACGAGTCGTTGCCAGTGTATAGCTGAACGCCGCCGTCCACTGGCTTGCCAAGGGGGGTCCACTGGATAGGAGACCCGGCATTGCTGTTGCGGGGATTCGAGCACGCCAGTAGCACCTTGGTATTGACTTTGGCTAACTTTGTCAGCTCGGCTGCATATTGAGGCGGCAGTCCTGCCGCTTGCATTGGCACGGTGTAGTCGAAAAGTAAAGGGGTAAAGCCAACATACAGCGTTCGAATATCCGGATAATCGATTGTACACTATTGGTGCATCAAAGTAAGGTCAGAGAAAATTTTGCTTCATACTTATACCGTGTATTAATATATAGTACACAAATAAGAAATATTCCTGCATATATATTGTTCCAATAATATAAGCGACCGGGCAAGTACAGTACTAGGTGGATAGTGTGTCCGTTCTCAGGATGCCAGAGCTGCACCTACACTCACTCATAAGATAGACATTTACCAAAAAAGCAAGGTGAACTTGCGAATTCCAATTAAATATATCTTCAAGTTTGTATTGTTTATTTCTATTTTTCAAGTGTCTGTCTGTTTTTGGAATTCGCAAGACAGGTCACCTTTCGAATTCAAAATTGTCCAATTTTGTCCAATCAAATGCCGTGAAATCACGATAATCGCTGTGTAGATTCATCACGCCCTGTTGCGATATATTCTACTCCTGTGATGGCGGTTGATGCAATGAGCATTGAGATACAGTAATTATGTAGGCTGTGTATGAGATCAAGATCATGTGTTGTGGTATTCAGGACGCGGCCAATTCTAACATGTCTCATTTCACCACTTGCCTACTAACCCCATGAAATTGGTCATCCCTCATTCCACCATCCAGCCCGTGTCGGTGCCGTACACCTCCCTGTCGTTGTGATCACGTGGTTGCGCGGGCGGTGGCGCAAGATGTCTTGGTGGCACCCTTCGCAAGTGCTGAAGTAGCGGCTTTAGCACTTTGCGATGGGTGTTACCAAGACCTCTTGCGTCATCGCGTATGTAGCGATTGACAGGTGGGGGATAACTCCTTGCCACCACCGTGGCCCCATCCAGGTCCTAAGTGCCTGGCCCAAGACGCACCCTGGCCAATGCTTGCCTGGGGATGTGTCTCAAGGGAATGAATGGCTTAGAATAGCTAGTCTAGTGAAGTTCCCCAATGTCTCAACCACACCCGCATCAATTGTATACAAAAATGCATATTGGCGTAGAAGTAGTGAAGTAGACGAAGAAGATTTCATAGGGATGAGGACTAAGGAGATCTTAGTAGATCCTCAGTTAATTCATTGTGCATTTTGCCCTCAACTACCTACGCTTCCTCCCGCAGTGCTACAAGTGGTAGCACTTCCTGGTTATCTCGCCCCAAGCTCCGTCAACCCGCCGTACGTAGCTAGTCTTCTTAGACGGTTGTGTGGTCGTTTGCAGAGACAGCGCATCGCCGAAGGTTTTTAAAACGTGGTCTTTGCTACCCGTTACCTGGTGATAGTCTCAGCAACAAAATCCATACACGTTCTGAGTGATCTGCAAGTGTATGATCCCCAAACCCCAACTCGCGGCCACAAAAGACATCGGCGAATTATTCGACCCGTCCGGATTTGCCGGTTAAGCTACGCGAAGACCATTGCGTGTTGACCCGTCACCAACGCGTGGTTATGAAGTTGCGTGCCCAGATCCCCGAAGCGAAGAACTCTGACTCGCGCAACGCTACCCAAGAGATCACAGACTTATTAATCCATTGGAACGACCACATCGAGGAACTGATTGAAGGAGTCCTCGACCGGAAGATCCAAGTGTACCACAAGGCCCGCAAGATCAAGGCTGAAGCAAGAAAATAGGTCGAAGTTCGAAGTAGATTAATTCAATTTCACCAGAATTACAAGATGGATGAAGTTTTGCGCACAATGGCAGAATCCTTTCAGCGATATGAACAGCTGTTGGAAATTCTTACCCGCACCCAAGCCGCCCAAGTGGATGCGAGCAAGTGTATGCCCAGTCAACACATGGAACGAGCGATACGACAACTAGAGCTTAAAGTTGAAGGATTAATAGTGCCCAAGTATTATGGACGAATGGACGAAAGTATTAGTCTATACATCCACCAAGTTACGACATTTTTCAAGGTAACGAACGAGGATTACCAAGAAAACGATGGGACTCAACAGCGATGCATTGCCATGATGGTGGCAAATTTCCGTGGCCTTGCGGCAGCGTGGTACCAAGAACGGCTTTCGCGCGGTGAGTCTCCAAGTACCCTCATTGAACTGGAAGAAGAGCTGCGAGCCGAGTTTGAACCCGACGATTTACAAGATCGGCTGCGTGATCAGCTATACGAATTGAAGCAAGCCCAGTGTGCGAGCTTGACCGAGTATGTTGCCAAGTTCCGACGAATCTGTACGCAAGTGTGCGACATGACCGAGCGCGACAAGGTGTCTTGGTTCCAACGCGGTCTGCGTACCAGAACCCGTGAGAGTTGCAGTATTGTCGTTGCGAGACTGTGACTTCCGCGATCCAAGTTGCCCTGGATTATGAGCGCTCCCATAACTCGACCCTTAACGGTAGTCACGCCAGAGACCGCGACCTCTTTCATTGCCACGATCGCCCCCCGCATCAAGGATTTCAAGATCGCCGCCATCAGTTCAACAACCGACACCAAGGAAGCCGTCCACCACATGCGTATCCACTACGCCAGCGCCAAGATGACGACATGGAAGTAGACAACGCCCAAGTACAACACCGTGGACAATGCCAAGTTGGCCCCTGTTATAACTACGGACGCATGGGCCACAGAATCAGTGACTGCCGCTCTCCACCCTGGAACAATCAAGGAAGATGCCAAGCCCAACCCCAGCGCAACAACATCTCAAGACATACCAACCGGCCTCAGCAACCCCAGAGCAATACACCAAGTCGTCAGCACACTGCCCAAGTAACCGAAGTCAACAGCGACACAGAAGACCTCGAAGATGACGTGATCCTAGGCAACTAAATGGACCTAGCCCAACAAGACTCGGGGGAGGAGGAGTCCATTGACATCAATACCGCCCAACAAGCAAGCAAGGTGCCAGCACGTGAAAACAAGTTGATGATAGTTCACGCCGCACTCGACAGCACAAGCGTTCGCATCCTGATCGACTCTGGTGTCTCGAACTTGCTTTGCCGCCCAGGTTTGGCCAAGGCAGTGATCCGTTCCAAGGAAGTTCAAGCGGAAGGCTTCGATGTACACTGCTCTGGCATCAAGAAAGTGAAGGAAGTATCTGGCACACTTTGCTTTGGTCAATGGACGTTCCCAGATCTTATACTTACCAAGTGGGATCTCGGAAAGAGGACTTTGACGTCATATTGGGGAAACCCTGGTTCTTTCGTTGCAACCCTGTCATCGACTGGCGTACCCACCAAATCCTCAACGTCAACTCACGTGAAGTCGAGCCTGAACGAATCGACGGATGGATGATCAAACTCATGACGAAAACGGAACCTCAGCAGAAGTTACACCCGCTCGTGGCCAGGGCGGTGAATGAATTTCGTGAGGTGTTTCCCGACAAATTACCCAACACGTTACCACCGCCGCGTCCGATTGAGTTCGATTTGACAATGAAGCCTGACGCGAGACCCTAACATCGACCCCCATTCCGTTTGTCCAAGGTGGAAGCAGGCTCTTTGGACACGTTCGTCGACGATCTGTTGCAAAAGGGCTGGATCGAGCTCTCGAACAGCGACTGCGTATCCAACATCTTCAGTGTTCCCAAGCGTAATGATGGTGGTCAGATGCTTTCACGCCATGAGTGGCTTCCTACCGCCATGTCCGACACCCCTATACGATGGGTGTTGGATTACCGCCATGTCAACTCTCAGTGCATCGTGCCAAAGATCCCGCTGCCAAACATTGAAGTCCTCTTTGACTTGACCGCATGCACGGATGCCGAGTCTCTACGAAGATCAACTTAGCGTCTGGCTACCACCAAATGCTCGTGATGCCATCAGCGCGGAAGTACACTGCCTTCAGGACCCATCGCGATGTTTATGAATGGGTAGTGGCCCCAATGGGTTTGGCAGGCATGCCAGGCATTTGGTCGCGCCTGATGCGTCGATTGTTTGACAAGTTCGACTTTGTCGTGGAGTACATGGACGACATTTGTGTGTTCTCACGGACGACCGAAGAGCACTCTGATCATTTGCGTTCAGTTTGCACTGTCCTTCGCATCGAGAAGCTATATGCGCGTCCTTCCAAGTGCTCGTTTGTTGTCGACTCTGTCAACCTTTTGGGTCACACCATTTCGAAAGATGGCCTCCACATGGACCAGTCCAAAGTCCGTGCTATCGAAAAGTGGTCGGAGCCTCAGTCGTGCAAAGATGTCATGAGCTTTGTCGGTCTTGCCAGTTACTACCGCAAGTTCATCCCCGACTTCGCGGAGCTCGTCGGTTCCCTTAGTGGATTGCTGCAGAAAGGAGCCAAGTGGCACTGGAGCGAGGACGAGCATCGAGAGTTTTTGGCAATCAAGTTCGCGCTGCAGCTAGCCCTTGTTTTGCAATTGCCTGACTATAACAAGTCTTTTGTGGTTACCCCGACGCCTCTGGTATCTGCTGTGGTGCAGTCATTTCCCAGTTCGACGGCGACGGCAATGATCACCCCGTTGCTTTCATGTCCAAACGCCTCGGTCCTCACGAACAGAATTGGTCCGCGCACGAAAAAGAATTGCACGCCATTAAGTTGGCTGTGGGCAAGTGGCACCATTACCTGCATGGCACTCGGTTCGATGTATACACCGACAACTCCTGCTGCAAGTGGTTCATGACAACGCCGGTCCTTACGCCCAAGTTGACGCGTCGGCTTGAGTTTTTCAGTTGTTTCGACTTTGCCCTCCATCATCGCCCGGGCAAATTGAATGTAGTAGCTGATGCCTTGTCTCGGCCTCCACATGCCACCTCCACCGTTCACCAGCTTTCAATTCACGCGTGTGGATCCACTGTGACTCAGTCGCGGCGCGCATCAATATACTTCTTGTTCATGCCTCGGCTCTCTCCACCTACACGACTCGTGACATCGCCGTCATTGTCCACTCTCCTTTTTGGGGGAAGGAGTTGAGGGAGCAAAAAGGAGTGCTAGTGCCTCAACGCCTAACGGTGAACCACTCGAAGCAAGTGTCCTTTAGCACCATCGAGATGGACACCAAAGCCAAGGAACGTTTTGTGAAGGCATACAGTACGCAAAGGATCCAAGAACAAAGTCGCTGAAAGGTGAAGCCTTCAAGTGGAAGGAAGGACTCTACTTTCTGCGAAGCCAAGACCAAGTTTGGAAGCTATGTGTCCTCAGCGATGACGTGCTACGCGCCGAGATTTTATCTCACCCGCACGATTCAAGCACTGCCGCACATCCTGGAACTCGACACGTACAATGTTAAGTGTAGCGTAGTGGTAATACTGGAACACTCTTGCCGAAGGCGTGAAGTTATACGTCGCGACTTGCAAAACACGCAGTCGATACAAAACGAGCAGTCTGCGTGCAAATGGCAAGATGATTCCCATTTCCGTGCCGGAAGAGTATTGGCAAACTGTTTCAGCGGATTGGATCACCAGTTTGTCCGAGTCAAAAGGCTATGATGCCATTTTGGTCGTGGTAGACAAGCTCTCCAAGCGGCCAAAGTGCATCCCGACGAGATCAGATGTCGACGCACCCCAAACGGCGAAGGAATTCTTCGAACATGTTGTTCGTCACCATGGAGTACCAGCAATGATCATCAGCGACCGTGACCCCAAGTTTACAAGCACGTTTTCGAAGTCCCTCATGGAGGTTTTCGGTATCCGCCAAGCCATGACTACCACCGGCAGAGCTCAAGCCGATGGAGCGACTGAGCGCCAGAATCGAACTCTCGAAGATGCGCTTAGATGTCAAATGTCGTATCAAAAACAAGACTGGGTCGACCATATGCCAACGATCGAGCATGCCCACCAAGGATTGGTCCAAACATCAACCGGCTTGACGTCGTTCGAAGTCCACACAGGCCTCAAGTTGCGCAACCCTTTCGTGAGCGGCTCCTTGCCCAAGAATGGCTTTGCCAAGAATTTTGCGGAACATCGAAAGAAAGTCATTCGGATGGTTCACGAGAATTTGACGAAGGCCCAGCAGCGTCAGAAGGAGTATTGTGACAAGCGCCACCCGAACGTGGCCTTCGAGGAAGGCAATGCTGCTAGCGACTCGCAACCTGCCTCTAAAGCATACCCAGATGCTCGACAAGTCCGAGGGTCCCAAGCTGGTTCCACGATTCATCGGCCCCTTTGAGATCGTCAAAACCATCAATGAAAACGCTATGCGCCTCAGGTTGCCTCGCTCGATGTCACGTGTGCATGACGTGTTCAACGTTGATCGACTTAAGCACTACGAGCCCAACGAAGCCAAGTTTGCCTCCCGACCTATCCCAAAAGCTACTCCTGTTGTTCTAGACAAACCCACCGGTGAAGAAATGTACATTGTCGAGAAACTGCTCAAGAAGCGCCAGTTCAATCGCAAGTTGGTGGCATGGGCAGCCCGAAAGCGATGCCACGTGGAAACTGAAGAAGGACATCAAGCATATTGTGCACTTCAAGCAACTCGTCCAAGACTTGGAGTCAAGGAGTTTCAAGGTGTAGCAAGACGTCAGGGGGAATTGTAGCGATGCGACAGGTGGCGGATAACTCCTTGCCACCACCTTGCCCGCACCCAGCTCCTAAGTGCCTGGCCCATGACGCACCCTGGCTAATGCTAGCCTGGGAATGTGTCTCAAGGGCAAGTATGGCTTAGAATCGCTAGCCTAGTGAAGTTCCCCAATGTCTCAACCGCACCCGCATCAATTATATACAAAAGTGCATAATAGTGTAGAAGTAGTGAAGTAGACTAAGAAGATTTCATAGTGATGAGGATTAAGGAGATCTTTGTAGATCTTCAGTTAATTCATTGTGCATTTTGCCCTCAACTACACACGCTTCCTCCCGCAGTGCTACAGCGTTGGCCCACCAGAGCCACCACGACATTGCGACCCAACCGAGCGCACAACATAATGTTAGCTGTAAGGGGAGAACCACATTGGATATAGTCGGAGTGCACTCATCAGTGCACAATTCTCTGGGGCAGCATCACACAAAGCTCTACAAAATTCAAAGTTCTTCTAAATTGTAACCTCTTCTGTCAGTGTTATAGCCAATCGTGTGTAAGAAACAAGGTGTGATGGGCTCTGATTGGATATTTAAAAGAAACAAGGTGGCTCACCTTGCGAATTCCATTAACATCATCTCATAAGCAGCTAATAATAGTCACCTGCGCATCTCTGGTTGGCATGGCGGTGAAGCTGGCGCCCCCGCCATTGTTCCATGTGCGGGAGATTCAATCATGCCGACGAATGGTGTCGTCTATGCGTTGTGTGATTGTCATCTCCGAGTTCTTTCATCGCCTATTGGATGCCTTAACTGCGTACCTTCGGGCTCGGCATACGTACATCCTACCGCTGCAATCTCCTCGAGCCTACACCCAATGGTATGTACGCCTGATCTGAACGTTTTGCACCTACCTTTGCGTACACGAGGTGTTCCAAGGTCTCTCTCTGGTGGAGGTAGCATGCAGCAATTACTACATGAAATGTTTATGGCAAAGCTGTGGTAGGCGATATCGAGCAACTATGGCACGTCGCATTCAGTGCAAGTGGCGAAGGTATGTATGTAGTACATCCTGCACCCAGTACAGCATACATAGGTGCACGAAATGAATGCGTATACATGGCCCTGTACAGCTACACACACCGCCGGCTGCTCCATCTCCACCTTCGAGCTCGACGCAAGTACGCCCTCAAAGCAGGTATTTGTTCACTGAGCTTCTCAAAGGCCAAGCATTGACGATTGGACATGGCCTGGTCAGGACTTCCATTGTATGAGCACGCAGCCACGACCATCCAAAAGCTAGTCAGAGGGCGGCAGTCCCGCCGCCACCTCCAACAACGTGGCCGACATGTCCTTGAGAAACGGTGTGCACGTAGGTGCAGCCTCTCCAGAACCTAAATCCGCGTGTAGGAATGTGTATGGCAAACCACAGTGGTGGGTCCTGGACGACGTTGTAACGTCGCAAGTTCGACTGGCACGGCTACAACGTCGACGGGACGAGTACCAAGCGCTTGTGCAGCAGCTCCGGTGTGATGAACAGGCGAAAAAGATGGCATTGGACCGGTTTAGGGCCCTCGAGGCTATGTTAACACTCTCCCCACCTGACCAACGTAAGTCGCAGTCAGTTTTGTACCAGGTTTTCATTGCATACTTCGCACTATCTAGATTCTGATATACAATTCACGATCTCTCTCTCTCTGTCGTAGCCATTCAAACAGATTTGGTCGACGGGTACCCGTCCGCCTATGCACACGATGTGGTCCAACGTGTAAGGATGTTCCTCTGCAAAGATTTGGCATAGAACTGACTTTTCCGACTTGTTGCAGTTTTTGGCCCAACATTTGCCTAAAAGCAGGGCAAACCTCAGCGCAGCTGAAACGGAGCTCCGCCTAGCAACCCAAAGCCACCCGTTGCTTCATCAGGCCGCGACCATCATCAGTGCTAGGTCCATTTTGCACCTATCGTTACCCCCTCGGCTAACTGTTAATCAAGGTATCGCGTCATGCAATGCAAAATCCCCTTCCTCCAACATCGCAACGCCGTACGGGCGACAGAAATTCGGTGGACACCCCTATGGTTCCTGCACCTACGTTCAACTCATCAAGGAATCGCTGTATATAGGTTCAAACGGTCCAAGGCCGAGTCGTTGGTTCGCATGAATGTCGCGATGCATCAACGGGCAGTGCTGCGCATCCACGGTGCGGCCACCACCATTTCGAGCTGGTGGAAGATGGTAGCCGCGGTGGCTCTGGGCATTTCACTGCGTAAACGGCGCGCCCACTTCAAGCTAAACGTGCTACTGGCCATCGTCATGACCATGTTGCCCAAGGCCAAAGCTGCGCGGCGCCGGCATCTCGTCGCCACCGTGGTGGTTCGTCGTTAGCCAATGCAACACATGATACATTTCGTCGTCATCGTCGCTATATGGGAATCGTAGGTGCGGTACCGAGCCGTGGTATCGACACGACTGGTGACAAAGGTGGTTGCGGCATGGAAAGGCTATGCCAAAGAAGAAGTCGCGCTGGGAATGCAGCGCCGCGCCCGAGAGGAGCGAGGCATGCTGTGCTTCATAGAGTCGTGCGTGCGGCGACTACAGCGAAGTGTCAAGCAGTACGCCTGATATCCTACATATACTTCGTACATCAACGTGTTCAAGCTGAACATTGACAAGCAAAGTGACATAGCTTTTTGCACACGACGCGACCAAACTACACGCGTGCGGTAGTCTCAGGTCTGCACCCAGTGGTGGCTCTGCACCTCGAGCAATGCCAGGGCGACTTGGCCATACTAGCCCGTGCTGTCGAGTCGGACGTGCAGGGGTGGCTGGGTGCAGAAGATTTCTCTCTGTGGGTGCACTTGGCCAATGAGTACTGCCTTCCGCTGGCCCTACTTGAGCCTGTGGATGCATGGTGGCCTCGTGCGCTCGAGCTGTTGCGGTAGGTGCAGAACAAACAGGAGCTACGAACGTCTATTTTGACCTGCACCTATGGACAGACTGCACGTCCAGTCGTCCGATCGGCAGCCGTGGCGGGTGTGCGTGCTGGCATTCTTGGACGACGTGAGTCCTCACTATGCAGCCATGGACGCTATGGGAACGCAGCTGCTTCACATCGAGGCCAAACACGAATTGGTGTGCGTTGCTCGGTCGTACCTCGTGCACCTATGTGCAACCCACCACGTGGCCATGCACCCCAGTACATTTTTGTTCTACACCTATGTGCACCTATATTCGACGTTATGATCGTATCTAGATCGAGCCGTATTGGCTGGGCAGGAATTGGCGAAACAGTGGCAGCAAGACCTAGCCATCCGAAGGCATCTCCACGCGTCACCAAACACCACCACCGAGGCCGCCATCGCTTGCTACAGGCACGAGGACATACATACACTCTCGTTTTCCCTGCACCTACCGACCTCCTGCAGCACCCATTGAGTTCGGTTGTGTGTGCACTGTCTCTATGTAGTCGATTTCACAGCGACAACGGACCAAGTCCGTTGCTGTGTTCCAACTGCTTTGTCATGTTCGAATATGACCTGCACCCAAGCCAATGTCCGTGTGGGTTTGCATACATCCGACGCCCCACCACTTGCACCTACGTGCAACCCGTTCCGCTCCATAATAACGAAATGGGTATGTACAGTATAGTAGCATGCATTTCTGTCAATGTTATCGTGTCAAGCTCATACACCCCAGTTGTTCGGTTTCCGCATGCCGAACGGAGCGACCTACTGCTGGTACATGCTTACTTCCACGCGCTGGCGCCCCTTGGTCATGCCAACCGACTGCAGTCGCCACCGCACCTATGGCGTCTAGCTGTGACGCGCGCGCTCCCGTGGATTGAGGTAGGTGCACACCCTGTCCATACTACAGTATGTATCCGGATAGCTGTATAGTCAACTAAACCACGGACGATGGATGGTTGTGTGCACCTATGTAAATGTAGGTGCTGAGTTCGCACAACTTGCATACGCTGGACGCATTGTGCCAACTGCCAAGAAAGCTCGTGGAAAATACTGTGAACCTTCCCGTGCGAGTTCACGCCCACCTTGTAGCAATGGTGGCGGAGCTTACTCGACAATGGCAAGAATTGATCGAAATGGAAGCCGCCAGCGCTGGCTCAGGATTTGGTCCGCAACGGTGAACCAGGACGACAAGATGGATGGGAGAGAGGCAGTTTACACTTTGTTTTACATTGCCATCGCCAAATTGAAATGATTATTACAAGAGCCATGTATGTGCAAGTTGAAGTCTAGCCCTCGGTGCCGAGTGGTGATTTTACTCTATAATTTTATATACATTTACACCAAAAAGCAGTGTCGGTAGTAGGTTCACATGGCGTGATAGATGAAGCCTGGGGTACTTAAGGACAGTAGGGTTGAACACAACAAGGTCATATTGATGCCAAACATGTGTGTGTGAGAGTATTTACTTGCGCAACTTGAGCAACAGTCCCTTGTTGCCCTTGATCTTCTTTTGAAGCTGCAGCATGGCATACAAGAACGCTTCTGCGGTCGGAGGGCACCCGGGGACGTAGATGTCGACAGGGACAATGCGGTCGACGCCGCGCACCACCGCGTACGAGTAGTGATAGTACCTGCGAGATTTCGATAAGGATAGGACATGGAGAAGGAGGACGTACCCGCCGCCATTCGCACAAGATCCCATGGACAACACGTAACGAGGCTCGGGCATTTGATCGTACACACGGCGAAGCGCGGGGGCCATCTTGTTGGTCAACGTGCCGGCGACGATCATGACGTCCGATTGACGTGGGGACGCACGAAACACCATCTAGCGTACGCCATGAGGGTATGTATGGTCGTGGGAAGAAAGAAAGCAAGCACGTCGTACCCCAAAGCGTTCCATATCGTAGCGGGAACCAGCGGTGTGCATCATTTCCACGGCGCAGCACGCAAGACCAAAGGTCATGGGCCATAGAGAGCTGCGACGACCCCAGTTGACCAAGTCGTCAACCTTGGCGACCACGTATTCTGCACAAGACACCGTCAGTATGACGACGACAGGTCGGGAAGGTAGACCGTACCGACAGAGTTCTTGGCGTTAGCCTCCGTGGAGAACAGGTCCTTGAAGCTCGTCTTCGCGATCGCATCCGACTGGGTAGACAAGGGCGCAGCGGCCACGGACAGAGGCAAGGCGCGGGACACGGCGGCGGCGCGAGCGACGGAACGACCCAACATGATGAAGGCAGGTGACTTTACTTGGCGACTCAACTTGGAGCTGCACGTACTTCAGGGGGTCGGGTGCTGTCGCGACCATAAACAATCGTCCCTATTAAGTCCGTATCAAATTGGATACAAATAGAACTATACTCCGTTAAAGTGCGAATATTTCCTAAAGTTGGTATTCCAAGTTTGGTGTTTCTATGCCTCCAATAAAGTACGATATGAATATCGTGGTAACGTCATTTATTCCTTATTTACTTCCATGAACGTGATTGTGAATTATTTACTTCAAAGTGAGATGATTTTATTGTGCACATCATCATTTAACTTGGAGTGCATCATCATTTAACTTGGAGTTCTCAGGTTCTGGATATCGATCGACGACTTTACAGGACATGATGCGAAGGCCCGCCTCTTCACGATTCCCGCAATAATACGCCGCTACCCCTAATGAATCCTTTGATAGTTAGCGTACTAGTAAATGGAAGAGACTCACTTGCTACTGATACAATATGTATGGGAGTTTGAACGAGGCGGTCCCGACTTGAACTTGGTCATCTTGTTGCGATTCCGTTGGAGTTTGTCGGGCGAATGATGGGCATAGGGGTATTTCGCGTATATCAATACATTGCCGTCTCAAGTACCCACACATTTATGAAAGAGTTGTGTAAACTCAATTGAAATAAGGAAAACTTTCGTGACACACGTGGTGGGACTAGGTGATGGTATACAGTTTTCCATATACAAACTATGCATTTTGATTGGTCAACGCTTGGCTGTTGGCAGGGATGAATGGTCCCATATATTTTCGATCTCAAGCATGAAGCGCTCGGTGCCGTCACGAGGAACTGCCGACCCCGTGTCCAGGGTGCCGATCCTGTACCCACGCCCAGACTATCTCCCCATGGCACGGGGAGTGATGGACGACGGCATGTCTCGTTCACCGCCGCCACCGCAGTCGATGGGATGGGATCATGCAGCGCCACCATCGTTGATCAACCTCGACTGCCTCGGGTCCAAACGGCCACGGTGGACCGAGCCTACATGGGCACCAATGCCGCCTCCACACGACAGGCGAAGAGACAACGATCAGCTTCCCCCCATGGTTCCCATGGCCATGCACCCCCTCCACATCACGCCGTCGATCCCCGCTGCACCTCCAGTTGCACCAGCGCAAGCGGACTCGGATCCGTCCTCGGACGGCGAATCGGGCGAGAAAGACGACGACAACGAGCCACTGAAAAAGCTTCTAGGAAGTAAGAAACGCAACCGCATGAAAGACGAGATCGACGCTCTGCGGAAAGAAGTGGGATCCATGACACGGCACTTGGAATGGCTGCGCGTGAGTCAGATGCATCAGTCGCCCGCCCCGCTCTGGGCCGACATCGCCAAACAACAAGCCCACGAACTGTCGCGGGTCATGGCGGAGAACCAGCACCTGCGCCACACGTTGGAGCAGCACTTGGACATTGCACAGGAATACATCGACACGATCATTCCCAAGTCCGTCCCGCCTGGTGATACCGTCGCTGCCCCCGCGCTGCCGATTATCATGTGCCTTTAAAGCCCTTCTAATATAAATATCCCCGCGAACCATCTTGCCGACGTCATGTTGATGGCGACATCGCACTTCACAATCGGAGACGACTGATGAATAAAAGGGGTAAATACGACGTTAAATAATAATAATAATACTACCTGGAATTATTATACTTCGAAGTATTTTTCGTAATACTACTTTTGCAGTATATCCTAGTACGTACTACAGTAATATTATTAATATTAATAGTACTACGTATTAATAGTATTTTCATTGGGACATGAAATAACGTGGCAAATGGACGTACAAATTATCGAATCGCACCACACGTCGATCCGATTGGTCAAGACTTTTACACTGCGATATGATTGGTGGAAAACATCGCGACCCACTTTCTATTCGTCGAATCCACACTTCAACACATCAAGTCCAAACAAGATTGGGTGTTCCTTGGATCATTACCCAAATGACTTGGTCCTGTGCATCGTCATATGCGCAGTATACATGCCTAAGCCGCTTCCATGCGAGGGAGGTCCGAGTTCAAGAACTGCACTTCAGGCAACGGGTCACATCCGTCGCGGGCCAAGTCGAGCTCGTCCCACACGCTGAGGAGCGCGCCGACCAAGTCGTCCATCATGTCCTCGGTGTGGGCGGGACTGGGCGTGATGCGGAGACGTTCTTCGCCACGGGGAACGGTAGGAAAGTTGATCGGTTGAATGTAGATGTTGTGCTTCTCCATCAATAGTTCCGACGCGCGCTTCACCTTGACCGCATCGCCCACCATGACTGGCACAATGTGGGACAAGCTGGGCAAGATGGGGAACCCCAACGACACCAACCGGCGCTTCAACTCGGCGGAATTGGCATGCATCATCATACGTTCTTCCTGTGACGACTTGAGGTGGTTAACCGAGGCACGCGCGCCGGCCGCCAGCATGGGCGGGAGCGACGTCGTGAAGATGAACCCAGGGCAGGTACTGCGGAACGCATCCACGAGAGCGGCAGACCCAGCGATGTACCCTCCCATGATGCCGTATCCCTTGGCCAACGTGCCCGTGATCATGGTCAATCGATCCATGACGTGGTCGCGCTCGCCGATGCCGGCGCCGCGGTTTCCATAGAGTCCAACGGCATGCACTTCGTCGCAGAACGTCATGGCGCCATACTTGTCGGCCAGGTCGCAAATCGCATGCATGGGGGCGACCGTGCCTTCCATGGAGTTGACGCTTTCAAACAAGATGAGCTTGGGGGCGTTGGGATCGGCAGCCTTGAGCTTGGCTTCGAGGTCTGCGACATCGTTGTGCTTGTACACGTACTTCTCGCATCGGCTGTGGATCACGCCTTCGATCATGGACGAGTGGTTGAGGGAGTCACTGAACATGATGAGCCCAGGGAATAGCTTGCCCAACGTCGCGATCGTCGTGTCGTTGCACACGTAACATGACGTAAACAGCAACGCGCCGTCCTTCTGATGCAAGTCCGCGAGTTCCTTCTCCAACATGACGTGGTTGTGGTTCGTGCCGTGAATGTTGCGAGTCCCGCCAGCGCCCGCGCCTGACTTCATCAAGAATTCATGCATGGCACCCACGACCTTGGGGTGTTGGCCCATGCACAGGTAGTCGTTGCCGCACCATCCGATCACTTCCTTCGTGTGACCCTCCGGGTGATGGAACAAGGTCTTGGGGAACTCGCCGCGTTTGCGCTCCAAGTTGGCAAACGAACGGTATCGGCCTTCGGTCTTGATGCGGTGGATGGTTTTTTGGAACCCACGTTCGTATTCATCATGGGAGAGGCCGCCGAGGCGTTCGTACTTGTGGCGACGCGCCGCCGCAGACGTCGTCGTTAACGAAGGAAAGTTCTTGGGTTCGTATTCCAAAACCTTAGGCGCGACGGCGGCGGTATGGGTGCTGCGGGCTTGCGTTTGCATCATCGTCGACATGTGCGGGCACATGCGGGCCAGCTGGGAGATGTTGGGGATCAAAGCTTGCTTCGAGGCGTGATTTGCGGCCATGAACGGGCATTTGGTCGTCTTGACCTGGCGGGAGGCGACAACAGTGGCACGAGTAAGCGCCATGATGGAAGGTTAGCGGCGGCGGCTGCAACTCGAATTGGAAAATGCTTGGTGGAACAGGAGAACCTTCGATTCGAGGCAGGGTATCCGGATGAAAGTCGTTTTATTGACGGTTTTTACGAAACGTCACATAAAGTATACAAAACCCAAGATGTCAAGGATTGACGATCTTAAAATAACGTAGAGGGTGGGAGCGTTTTTTTGGGTTTCGCTTGACGTCACCAGAAGCATAGAGACGCAAGTCCAGTGACACACGGGTTCTCCCACTATGGGTTCGGAAATAAGTTTTTATAATTAAATCTGAATTCAAACTTAGAGTTTGGATGTGGAGCTTTTATTGTAAATGTCAGGATTTCGCAAAGCCCAATAGAAAGAAGAATATCTGGGCTTGGAAAACATTCATGGCCACGACAGCTGAGCCAGGACCATGAAGAAGTGAGTGCTCACTGTGTATGTCAATCCTTCAAAGTATAAAGTTTGTAGGACGTACTGAAAGGGAGTGTGAGGAGAGTGAAATTTTCTCTCGTCTCTGCAATGTGGTATTAGTTCAATGAGAAGTTTAGCGCACAATGACCCTCCATTTTGAGCTGTCATGATGAACGACAGCCACGCTTGTCTGAGGAGGCGCAAGAGACATGGCGAAAGGTCGTACTACAACATACAGGAGTGCTTTTGGCTCAATGATAAAGTGCCCACATTTCTGGTCCAAGCGTTGGTGCGGACCTAATTTCCAGACTTCCATATCGCTACATCTGATCTCGATGTCGTCTATGCCACATTAGAAGGGGAATTGGAAGGGGAACAAGGGGGCGCCTGTATATAGTATAGTTAACGACGATGTGAAGGTCACGGTTAGGCTGCCCTCCAAGTTGAACAAGGTGGAACCTTATGGGGGTGCCAACAAACATAGCCGCAAACCTGCAAACTCTCGAGGGTCCACTGGTTTCGATAACTTGCACGCAGTGACGGTGATTGGGGCCAACAGGGGTGGCGGGGCGTACATATGTACTAACTTAGTACAGTACATCGAATCGGGGGGGGGCGTAATGTCGATGTCGAAACTTACCCCCGGAACGTTGTAAAACTAGGGATCGTTCAAAGGTCATTGTGCGGCTGTTGGCAACGGCGCTACACATGGAACGAGACATGATGACGCGGTCACTTGGACTGGATGGTCGCATGACGCGTGTCGCTACATCTGATTTCGATGTCGTCTATGCCATATTGGAAGGGAAGGGGAATTGAAAGGGGAACAAGGGGGCGCACCGTACATAGTTAACGACGATGTGAAGGCCACGGTAGCACAGTTCATCGAATCGGGAGGGGCGTGCTGTCGATGTCGAAACTTACCCCCGGAATGCCGTAGAACCAGGGATCGTTCAAAGGTCACTGTGTGGCTGTTGGCAACGGCGCCACACATGTAACAAGACATAATGACGCGGTCACTTGGACTGGATGGTGGCGTGACGCTGCTGTCGTTTGTGCGTACACTTTCTCATGGCCACTCAATCATTGGCAATCGTCCCCGAGGAAAGAGTAACTGCAAAGGCGAAGCTTAACGTTACGCAGTGTCGATGGTGTAGGTGTGTATAGGAGGCTGCGGGAAATGATCAACTTTACGATCCTCAAACGATATGGCAGTACGTTGTTCATCATCACCATACAACACGCTAGAATCAAATCGAGTTTAGCCTGACGAAGAAAGCACCGGTGCACTGCTTTTAATTGCCATTTTGAAGGATTGGCAACGTCCTCAATCAGATTGCGCAGAGTTGCTTGACTCCACACAAAACGGGTGCATAACTTTTTAAAATATGTCATTTAAATGTTAGAAAATTATAACATAACACATCAATGTATGCTATAAATTATAGTGCTTAAGATGATAATAATAATTGTTCGTCATCTTTCACGCTGTATTTGAAATTTACGCCAAAATGCTGTCTTTAACGTGCTGCTTCGGGGCTCAGAGATCACCGATCAACGCAAGAACATGGTAGCATGTACAGCAGCATCGATACTACGTAATAAAGCGGCATGGACGGTGTTATGATGCTTATTACGGGATATAATCACACCCAAAGTAAGCTATATTTCAGTTTTTTGGCATGTTTGAGGTCACTTCACGCATGCTAAATAAGTGCAATCACCACACATCACGTCTCGTTATATAGCCCGCAGCCATGTCTTCAGTTTTCATATCAAATATATCACGCCCAGACAAGCCGTTGCTGAGCAATTCAAGACAAAGGCATGTACTTTCTCGATAGTTAACAGTAACATTGTCATAAATTATGACAAACATTGATGTTAACATTTCGATGTTATCTTTTTAAATTATGACATACTTACTTTATATTAAAAATACGTTACGGTGTTCTCGTGGAATGCAGTGGATACTTTTCCAAAAAGCATCGTAACTGGCGGCCAAAATTTGAAGTCCATATAAGTTTGAACAGCGCAATCGAATACAAAGTTGCACCAAAACTCGTCTCCTTCGTCTAGACATACGTTTTTCCTCGCTTATGTCGCCGAGGATGGCTATGTTCGTCATTTCCCGCATCCTCCAAAGAAACGGCGTTGGTGCGCCAGGCTACAAGAACCAATGGTGGAGGGGCCTCGGCCTATAAAATAAGCGGCCCATAGATGAAGTATTTCTTTCAGTTAGGCAAGCGCACTAACGTTACAGTGGATTTTAGGCCCTCGTGCCAGAAAAGGTTGCGAACACCAAACTGTACATTCGTTCGATTGTGGTATAGTCAGAAATGACTTAAACCCAAAACAACTATTCATTGCGGCTATACCTCCAACGAACGGCTCAGAGGCAATCCACAAAACCACAAACAAATAGCAAGATAAAGGCTAACTTACTCCGACCTTTTTTTGGTCCTTTGTGGACATATCGAGTACTACTGTAGCAGTTCGTTTCACCCCAAAGCAATTATCTAAAGTAAAATGCCAGAAAGGGACGACTAGTTCTTGTTGCGGTCAACGCAACCATACTCATTGGTGCCTAACCATGTTGGCAATCGCTCCATTCGATGCTGTAGCCATGCTGCAATGTACCTAGGGTGATTTGCAGACACCTGGCGACGAGGATGGCTGCAGCTGTAAGGTCGAACGCGATCGTTTCACCAGTAGTGGGGCTCATTATTATGGCACTTCATTGATCGACCGATGGTAGTACTAACGTTATCAGTAGACTGTTAGCTTATCGGTACGTCAAAACGGGCGTAAATAGACACAACTCGTGTTCGGGTCCAAACACCTTAACAAGCACAGTACATTGTCGTAGCTTGGCATACTTTCCTGGTCTAGCTGTACAACTAAGGCTACAACTTTTTGGTGTTTCGGAGAAATGCGATAATTCACTGATTGAGGCATCGTTTTTGAGTGCGCTTCAACCCCCATTCTCGAAGTTCAGCTCTCAATGGAAAATGTCATTCTTGAGCCACGCACTCGGGTAAGACTCATTTTTTTCATCGCATCATTCAAGCTGTCTGCAAGACGCGAATTTTCGTAGCACGGGGGCGACATGACGAGAAGATTTCGCTCGAGCAAGTGGTAGCATTTCAAAAATAATACTATTAATTGTACTACCTAGTAACAGTACCCATTTTCTGGCAACCAAAAATACCAGATGACTGCCAAAAATCTCGCAAACATACTGTTCATTTGTAATAATAATAAAATAAAACCCTCCACAAAATTGTACAATGCGAAGTCGAAAAATCAATCTTCGCATACAATACTGTAGTCTGTCGACAAACCAAAATATATGCAAATTAATACATCAAAGCCTTTATAAATTGATATTTCCAGAACTAATTGAATTTGGGTTTGCCCCAAAATTCTTCTACATATCCGGAAGAATTTGACGAGCTTATTTTCGTTTGCGAGATTTTTGGCAGTCATCCATTGTCAAAATGTAGGCGAAAGGTACATTTTGTCGACACAGGTAAGCTTATTACAGTATACAATCGGGAGTGGCGGCAACACAGCAGCATGCGCACTATGCCAACCGTTTTTACTCCGCCAAAGTGTCTAATACAGTCTCAAGTTATCATACAAACATCTTGCTAACGTCTAACGTAACGAGGCAATTTATGGACACCTTTTTTGTCGAAGATAGCTCGAAAATATGTTGCAAATGTTGCAAATTTTATCTATTTTTTGATCATTTTATATCCCCATAAAGCTTAGGTTGTGATTGATCGAATGGAACTTGTTTCATCAAGTTTACGGAGGTATTACAGCAGTTAGGTGGCTTTGAAGTATTGAATGTTCATTGGATGAGATGCGCCAATTTATGGACAGGGTACATTATACTTAATTTTACTATACTAAAAGTTCGTTCGATTCGAAGTTGTCCAATGGAAACAAATATAAGCTTCCACAGTATATATAATAAATCAAAGGATATAGAATTTAAACGACAAGTAAACTCACAGGCAATTACAATTCCACCATTTCGACCACGTCGTCCGGAATGAGACATCCTGACCACCAACTAGGCTCAGAAATGGTACTGCGTCTCAGGATCCTCACCACTACATCTATATTGTGTGGATTGCAATGTCGTGGTGGCTCTGGTGGGCCAACGCGGTGGAGGAAGAGGTCTTGGTAGCACCCATCGCAAAGTGCTAAAGCCGCCACTTCAGCACTTGCGATGGGTGCAATCAAGACGTCTTGCGCCACCGCCCACGCAACCACGTGATCACACCGACAGGGAGATGTACGGTACCGACACGGGCTGGATGGTGGAATGAGGGATGACCAATGAAATTTGTCATCCCAAGTGGTAAATTGAGACCTGGTAGAATTGACCGAGTCCTGAATACCACATCACATGATCTTGCTCTCATACACAGCCTACATAATTATCTAAATGCTCCTTGCATCAACAGCCATCACAGGAGTAGAATGTATCGCAACAAGGCGTGATGAGGCATGGAGCGGTGTATGCGGCTACTCAACCCGTCGATCCTGGGCTGTCCCGCCCTCCACCAAGTCGATGCGATGATCAACCAAGCGTTTGGTCCGACCTTGGAATCGGAACGTGTGCGCGCCAAGCTGCTGCGGTACCTCCCACATATTGGACCAGGGCCAGTGCTCGTATTCGATCACGCCGTCGGGGTTGTACAGCCTGCCTTGCGAATTCCAAAAACTGACAGACACATGAAAAATAAAAATCAAGAATACAAACTTGAAGATATATTTCATTGAAACTATACAAAAAAAAGAAATACAAGTTATACTGTTTTAAAATCATACAATTTCAAAATTATTTATGGAATTCGCAAGGTGGTTCACCTTGCGCAGCATACAAAATTGCCTATTTCACCTTGCTTTTTCTGTTTAATGAGCTTCAGATTTTCGCGCCATGGTGCTCGCGCCTTCGCTACTGTTCGGATAATTGATTCTCTTTGAATTTATTCTGTGTGCGATATTGGGTTACAAAAGTATTTCAGTATTGGAGTAAGTTGAACTTGATTTTGATTGGCTCGTGCACCCTGTCCATAAATTGGCGCATGTCCATAAATTGACTCGTTACGTTAGAACAAGTAAAATAGGAGGTTGAAGTCTATATACAGAGATGAGACAACGAGGTAGCTGCTTCATGTTTGCGATCTGGGGAATGGGGGACGCGCATGCCATTGCTCTCTATGGGAGTATGATGTGGCGTTGCAGCCTTGAACGGTGGTGGTGACGTCCATGGTTGCTTCGCACCACCAGTCGCATCGGATTGCACCTTCTCGAGAGGTTCTATATACAGTATATAAATGATGCAATTACAGAGGTTTCTGTCAAGCAGTATACTAGTATCATTTCTTCCAACCTTTCTTATAACAGTGTATTTCACGCCGAAATTAAGTTTATCGAATAATATTTCACCAACCCTGCTCTATAATTAACGCAACCACAAGTAAATTTGGTCTTTCAAATACCACGACGTACTAATTACTACTGGTACGTAATACTAAGTACTACACCTTTTTTCTATTGAAACAGACAAATTTTCAATTGATTGGCTCATGCATCCAATGGATTTGCATTTGCGTCCACGTATTTGGTACGCGATCCACTGGAATCGGCACATGCAGCTCGTGTGTCCAATGGATTTGGTACATAAACCATTAAACTCGGCATCCACCCAAACAAACAATCGTCCGTCGCTTGGATTTAATGATGAGTGCAATTGAATCGGTAGAATTGATACTTTCAAAAGCAAAACTCAATTAAAAATTACGCAGATATGCAAACAATGAGCTCGCG
>NW_009798352.1:15298-37885 GCF_000520075.1 Aphanomyces astaci | reverse complement strand
GGATGGATCGTTCATCTGGAGTGGCTCGTAGTGGACGGTCTTGTAGGTGAAGACGCGCTTGTCCAGTTCGCGATGAAGAGTTGTCTTTGAGACATTGATGCCCAGCTCAAGCATCAAGCGATCTTTCATCTCTTGAAGCGTGATCTGGGCATCGAACTCGACCCAACTCTGCGCAAGATCGATATTCTCCGGTGTCAAAACCTTAGGTCGGTTTCCGCCTAACCAAGACCTGTTAGAGTGAGATAAAAGATGTTCTACCTCTTTTCTTCGGTGTGAGTGAATCCAAATGAAGCCAATTGCGAGCAGTGCTGATGTTGACCCCATTAGCTACGGCGACTGCCTTTCAGTCTTTCGCATTGTCAAATGCGTTCACGATGCGGCGCTTCGCCGACATGGGGATCCGCTTGTACGTGCGCCGCAGTGGCTAGCAATACAGTAAGCATGAGAGGTCGGTCAACTTGTTACCGGTGTTTGAGGCGCTTGTTCGTCCATGGCTTGCCTGCTTTGCGCGATTTTAAAAAGTGAGGAAGAGCGCGCGATCATAGATACTCTAGAATGTTCAAAAATATCAATTCTACCGATTCAATTGCACTCATCATTAAATCCAAGCGACGGACGGTTGTTTGTTTGGGTGGATGCCGAGTTTAATGGTTTATGTACCAAATCCATTGGACACACGAGCTGCATGTGCCGATTCCAGTGGATCGCGTACCAAATACGTGGACGCAAATGCAAATCCATTGGATGCGTGACCCAATCAATTTCAATAGAAAAAAGGTGTAGTAGTATAATTTAGAAATTGTGGGTTTTACTCGAAATTTCCATGCGCGATTGGTGTCAATCGAGGATCCTTTACAGTCAGGCAATTCGATGTACCGTATGTACAGTATTCCGGAGGTTTGTGGAAATATATTTTTAAAAAGATGAAATTAAACACAACATGATGTATTAATACTGTCTAGTACTTCTGAAGTATTAACAGTAATAAGTACTTCCAAATATTTTTAATTCATTTCTAAAATCCGTGACAATCAAGTCTTATGCGCCATTCCAGCATTAATATTAGGTTGTATCCTAATTAGAATGACGAGATATGCTAGGTCATTGCGTAGCGGTATCGGGGAGCGGCATGGCCTATGGCCTACCTGCCGCAGCCCGACAAGAAGAATAGATAGATCATTCGGTAAAGTGAGAGTCTTAGATCCGCGCTTGCGCAGCGGCCTTACGTAAGGCTTGGTCACAAACCCATTACTTTAGGGGTACCGCTAATCCATCCAACTGCACCCAATTCCATCTATTGTCATCCAAATGTTAGGATTTTCTTACTGCAGTAATACTCGTCTCAACTGATTGCAACAATTTGGTTGAACTCTTTAATCCAAGGTGGTGCACTCTTAGCCTTCAGCAACCATCCCCCCTCGCTTCCTTGCACGATTTGTTATGGTGGTAAGGTCGCCAAAGTATTAAAATAAACGAGATCAATATTTGAGTACCATGTGGTACTAGAATGTAAAATTTCGCGTCTCAACAACGAAACTGCCAAATCATGAGCTCACTATGTCTTGCATTTTGTAAGGTTCGTGTTTTGTCAATGTTCTTGTTTTGGCAAAATCAAGTGTGTTACAGTAGGAGATGCTCGGACAGGTCGGAATTTTATTGAAAACATTTAAATCCACATACAAACATGCAATGCAAGATTAAATTATCTTTGTCGTTCTTACGACGCGATCGCAGATATATTGGGCCGCTAAACGAGTTCTCTGTTCCATTGTCAAATCCGCCGCCGTTCGGAATTACCACGAACATGCGTGTCTTCGCTGCTGTCGCCGCGTCGATGATGGCGCTCGCCGCCGCGCAGACACCCGAGGACAAAGTCAAAACCTTTCGCAGTTCGTAGTTCTCCCTCACATCGTCCTCACTCCTGAATCTCACTCACCCTTGGCACGACGTACCTGCTAGAATGCCGGCAATCGAACTACGTCACAGAAGGCAACCAGATTTTCGCCGTAGATCCGTTGAATCCAACGATCAAGACGCCGATTCTAATCAAGGGCGTGCAGTGGAAGGGTATGGAGACGACCGACGGCATCCCCGCCGGGTTGTGGGGCAAATCGGTGCAACGAGACTCTGGCATCAACGGCACGTCCCTCGCATACATGCTCAAGTTTCTCTCCAGCAACAAGTTCAACACCGTGCGACTCCCCATCATGGGAGACAACTTTCTCAATCCGTCGTTTCTGCCCAAGGTGGGGTACATCCACGGCGAGAACCGCGAAATCGCCTTGTACGACAAGGGCTTCACGCCCAAAATGGCCGATCTCCTCGCGCGCTTCATCGGAAGTTTTCAAAAGTACCGCATTTCAGTCGTCCTGGACCTGCACGCGTTGTCGAACGAGTTCTTGCAGGACGCGTACTGGTACTACCCGGTCAAAGAAACAGTCGAAGAGTCCACGGCGTACAAGGTAGCCGTGCTGCTCGCCACGTACTACTGCAAACCTGAATATTGGAACGTCTTGGGTATCGACCTCAAGGACGCCATGACAGACGTCGACTGGCCCGCGACGGCCGCTGCCTCTGGGGACTGGCCAGCTGCGGCCGAGACCATCGCCGCCAAAGTCAACGAACTGTGCCCGCAATGGCTCGTGTTTGTCACAGGTACTACTCAGGACTATATGTAGTACTACTGTCGTTTTACCCAAAACTTGAACTTATCCGCCAAATCTATCGATCGATGGTTTATATGGATTTTTGTATGTAAAATCGTCCGATGTAACACTAATTTCAGTCACACACTATTTCGATGTTGAATTGGATTTGATTGGTCGATTTGGCTATTCTGTTCATTCGATTGAGCCGCCCCGACTCCAATTGCAAATCGACTTCACAATAGTATGCCTAGTCTATTTCGAGCCTACTACCTACCGTAGTAGTATATACTAGCGTCGTCGCGTAGCGGCGCTGTGTCATTACATTTAGATTCGATGGTTTTGATCATAGATTTGTTTTGATAGTAAGTACTACTGATCAAACAATGCAAACCTTGGTTTTCAGGTTAGGAAATCAGATGGTAAGGATTCTAACCCTGGAGAAATATTATAAAAAATATATTGTCCTACATACTGTAGAAAGAATTCCCTTGATCAGATGGTGGCTCGTTCGTTCACAGTTGTGGCTTTCTGTCGAATATATCGTCTTCGCTAGTATTATTACTAAAGTATAGTGTATCCTAGTCAGAGGGTGTAGTATATATTGTCTTTCTTGGACTTTGTGCTGAAAATCGCCATTTCAATCGATTTTCGTTGTCCTGAATGTTGAATGTGAAAAAGGTAGGATTGGTATCACACTAATTGAAGTCACACACTTACTTCGGTCCTGCAATTTGATTGGCTAAATACTTGTGTGATACATTTGGTTGGGTCGATTATATATTCCTTGTCCATGTCCGTTTACTAGTAGAAAAATACACATACTATATTCAGTACATGTGTGTGTACTGTGTAGGCGGCAGCAAGGGCAGCTTTGTGGTCAAGACCAACAGCTACAAGGTGTGGCCAGGTCTGAACTTTGCTAACGCGACTACTCGGCCACTCAAGAAAGCCACCAACATCGTGTACTCCCCTCAAGCGTTTACCCAGGGCGTGGAGCCTCTGGGGTACTTTTTCAATCCATCGAGCAACTGTTCGAATGCGATTCTCCCCGACAAGGATACAGAGTGCGTTGTGATTGAAAATGGCCTCAAGGTACCCAGCACCAAGCGCGCGTTAGCTTGCGACAACTCAAAGCTGCAGTGCCAGTCATTCACACCGCTGTCCACGCCCGATCTCACGGCGCTGTACAGTCGCCTTCTGGATGAAAACATTGGCGGAGTGGTCAAGCAAGCCAGTGTGCCCGTGGTATTTGCTTCATTTGGCGGCATCTATGGCTCGAGTCAGCCGCTGCAGTCAGCCGTGATCGATCAGCTCATCAAGTACATAGCCACGTCCACGGCTGGCGGTTTCTTTGCTTCCCTCAACCCAGATACGCAAATGTGGCTGGAAGGGCCGCCCCCAGGCAACAAAACCATCGGCAGAGCGCGCTACGGCCTCATGACGTCGTCCTCGTGGCAGGTGGGACATGCCGACTTACTCGCGGCGCTGGCGGAGCTCAAGTCGACTGAAATCCCTTGCTATGGAGACGAACAACCTGGTGATCCGGATGCTGCGACCAGTGGCGCCATTATGGGGACCTCGTGGCTGCAAAGTGGTGGTGGTGGAGTCGCCGTTGTGACCGCCATGTTGCTGCTGCTCGTTTAATTAATACAAATGCCAATAAATATTCTGAAATCAGTGATTGATATATATATATATATATATTATATATATATGTGTGTGTGTGTTCTTGGCATCCTATACGTATATTAATCGTAGCGTCAATAGTATGAATGATCGCCATGGTGTGTTCGTGGCGTGCGTTTCGATCCACGAGATTCATTACGATGCAGTAATTAATATATTGTCGATTTGATATACAAATTTGGGGAGGGGATGCAATCGAATCGCGCCGACTACAAACGATCTGATTGGTTGAATTTCATTTAGAATGTTTTGATTGGCTAATAATTTTGAGCTCTTCTCAAGTAGCCAATCAAATCGATTTAAATTCCAACGAGAAACCACACCACACCACACCACACGAAATATCACTCGAAAGCACAATATATTGTTATAATATTCATATCCAAGATGGAATCATCACAGAGAGCGACTTGAACGAACCAAATCGTGGTGGGTGGGGGAGCTATTGTTTAGGGTTGGTTGCAAACATCACACAGGGACAGGTGGTGACGATAGGATGACTACTATCTACTAGTAACATTAGAGCAAGTACTACTATTAATAGTACGTAGTAGTAGTAGTAATACTTCGTAGGTCGTGGTGTCGTTAATAGCATGAGTATTCTAGTCTTGACTGTCGTCGGACGAACTCGCGACATCAATCGCGGTTCGTCTGCTGCCGCCGTCTTGACCACAAACGAATGGCGCATGCACGTCCTGGATCTGAACTACTTCACTCCCTTCACCACTGTCGTCACCACTGTCGTCACTATCGTTGTCACCACTCCCATCACCACTGTCGTCACTACCGTCGTCACCACTGTCGTCACTACCGTTGTCACTATCGTTGTCACCACTGTCGTCATCATGGTCACCATGGTTGGTCCCACAATCGGTGCTAATGTCATCCAGAAGTCCTTGGAGCAAGCGTCTGGCTTTGTCCATTCCTGCTGGTGGTTCGTGTCGAGTAGTAGTAGTAGTAGTACTACTACTACTACTACTAGCAGCAGCAGCAGTAGTAGTTGTAGCATTGCGAAGTGATGGTATGCGCTTGGTGTACATGGTCCGTGGCGGGTATAGCCCGTGTGACCACTGCCATCCCACGGGGTCGTCTGCGACCACGACCGACACAAACGGGTACGGCTCGTGGGGGAAGGGGCACTTTAGCTTGACGAACGTCCACGCCACCTCTGCCATGCGCCGAAACTCCACCGCCGGGTCTCGAAGCCCCAGGTCCGCCAGCTTGGCGACCACCGGCGGCGTCAGCTTTCGGTTTGCCACGTAGGCAAATGTAGTGCCCAGTGCCCACTGGAGCTGCTCGTCCATGCTGATAATGCGGTCGGTCGGTCTCGTTTTGGGCGATGCCTTCTTGGAGGAGGGGGGAGGGGGCAGCTGTGGGATGGGGGGTAGGCTGGCCACAGCCGGTGGCTTTGGTGTCGTATAAACGCAGCCACGGTGGCTTCCCCGTACATGGCGTGCATCGCTTTCAACGGCATGAACGTTGCTGTCATCACAGGCCACGCTGGATGGGGGAACCCACTGAGAAACTCGACCAGCCTGTTCCCTTGGTCCGAGTTGTAGGCGGATCGGGCTATCAACAGCCACAACTGGCCCACCAATAGCACGACGGCGTCCCCCACTTGATTCAACGTGTCTGGATCTGGCTGCCAGCTAAATCGACACTCCCACAGCAACGCCGCCGACGTAGCCCAAAACTCGCGCAGTGTCGCGTTAAACGTGCGAACTGCGACATCGTGGGGGGTCGGGTCGCGGCGGTCGTTTTCAGGTAAAAACGAGCTCAGTTTCGTGTACTGGAGCCACGGTTTCGTGGCGCGACTCTCGGCTAGCAGCTTGGAGATGTTGGCAGGACAAGCGGTGGCGACTGGGATGACTGGGAAGGGCGACGGCGTTGCCTTTGTCGACGCGTGAAAGCTGACCTTTTTACGGCTTGGCTGGGGTGTCAACGTAGCCAGACCAGATGGTGGGGGCCGATTCGAACCAGTTGGAGAAGGAGCGGTCGTGGATTGTACTGGAGGAGCTGGCGTGCTATCCGTAGAGCATGGGTCGATATCAGCGGCAACTTGACGGGGTGGGTTAGCAGCTGGGACCCGTGGAGGCGTCTTGGCAGCACCCTTTAGAGGAAGCGTGGCTGGTTGTGCTGTGGTTTTAGTGATAGGACGGGCGGAATTGGAGCTAGCAAGGCTACTAGCACGTGGACTTGGTTGTTGGGGTCATCGGAGTAGTAGAAACTGGAGGGGCAGCTGATGATGTGGGTGCAGTAGTCACAGGTGTACCAGATATATCAGAAGCAGGTTTGTGGATGGACTTCTGCGTAGCGAGGGCGGCGATTGCTGGAGCTACAGTCGGGTCCAGAGGGGATGGTTGTGAATGTGAGCCAGTTCCAGGGGTAGCTCCTTCGTTTAGTGGGGTGGGGTGGTGGTGCACTTCATTGTCTTGATATGCCTTGGCCGGTAGTTCCGCTCCCTGGAGTTGTAATTGTGCCGGCGACGTGGCAACGCTCTGTCGCTTCGCCTGAACTGCATGCTTGCTAGCATCTTCGTCGTGTAGTACCATATCTGGACATTTGCGCTTCTTTTTGCGCTTTTTCGTTTTGGCCTTGCCGTTCGATCGCTGGCCTGATGCCGAGTCTACTGGCGTTTCCGTACGACCACTGCCAGGCTCCCGTTGAGGCAAGCTAGTGGCACTTCCCATAGAATGGGATGTGGGGCCACCAGCGCTCTCCTCGGCATATTCACCTTCGTCGTCGGTGTGAAATGGCTGCCACTCTGGCAACGGCAATGGAGCTGAAGGTGTTGCAGGTGGAGTGGGCAAGACAAACACCCCAGACGACGCCTTGAACTCGTCCAGTAGGCGCCTACACTGTTCTTCATTCCCATCTTGCAAGTTTGAGTTGCTGGTTCGGTTGCTACTGTCCCAACCACACTCGTAGCCCCATGCTTGGGTCAGCAGCAACGCGTACTCAAGGCCAACGACACTGACGTGGCAGCCGACCCAGTTCCAAAACCGATGGATACTCGCATTGCGTTCGTTCTTGACCCGCATGTACTTGACAGACAAGTTGTGGTGAGCCTTTTCCAGCTTGAGCGCTTTCGCTTCTGCTTGTTCCGCGCGTGCCTCCATCATGCGCATGGACTCGGTAGATTGTGCGGCCTTCTCGCGCAATCGGGCTATCTCAAGTTGCAACGAGGGGTATCTGCCGCCGGCGGCCTCCGTGTCTTGGCTCAGCTGCGGACGTGAACTTGCAGAGGCCGAGCGCAACTTGCTCAGTGTCACAGACACGGCGCTGGTCCACTTAGCAGCTTCCTTCAGCAACGCATGGGCATGCACGGACAAGTCACTGACCGCATCAATCGCGTCGTCGTTCATCTGGCGGTTGAGTATGCTTATCCGGATCCCACTAAATAGCCACTACTATTATTAACGAATATTAATAATATTAATAGTACTAATACTAGAATAAGTGTATTGTAGTACTTAATATTAATAATACGGTGCTGTTAACAGTAAGCTTACTCGAGGATCACCATACTAATCCGGATAAAGTACGAATTGTCCGGATATGAGTTCACATGTCAAATGCTAACGTTAACGTTAGCAGTTTTGTACAATGGGTATCGACAGTCTCTTGGTGCACCTTGGAAGCGTCATGTGTGAGACTCATGTCAGCAGGTGGTGTCAATCATGCACGACCTCCTTGAATCTAAGGTTATCACGTCCTTGTGGTCGTAGGTTTGGCGGCAAGCGGGCTGGAATTGATGTGTCGGTGTGGATGTACAGCGGAGCGGCCGCGACCGCGACGGAGTTGGCTCTCCACGCCGCCAACAAGGTGGATGTCATGACCCTGGAGCA
The DNA here is from genome assembly GCF_000520075.1 of Aphanomyces astaci. Classification (NCBI taxonomy): domain Eukaryota; phylum Oomycota; class Saprolegniomycetes; order Saprolegniales; family Verrucalvaceae; genus Aphanomyces; species Aphanomyces astaci. The sequence continues at coordinate 29,703 of NW_009798352.1, read as the reverse complement.
CACGTTGGCATACGAATCGTATTGCATCAGTCGGTTGGAACTGCTTCTGAAGCACAACATCACGCCGGTGGTGGTGTTCGAAGGGGCCGGCATGCCCACCAAGGCCGCCACGTCCGCGCGGCGCGAGCACGACCGTCAAAAGCACATGATGCGAGGGCTCAACTTGCATGCCACGCACGACCTCGTGGTACGCCTCCCTCCTCACGTAGAGTTCCTCACCGAGATCATATGCAGGAAAGCGGCAAGGCATTTGCGAGGAGCCTCAAGATCACTGGAGCAATGGGGCGCAAACTTCGACGGACGCTGTTACGTGTGCATCCAACCATCGAGTGCATCGTGGCGCCATATGAAGCGGACGCCGAGTTGGCGCATCTGTCGCTGACCAACTACGTGGACATTGTCATTTCAGAAGACTCGGACTTGATTCCGTACGGTTGTGCCACGGTATAGCACTCTTTTATAAACAAATCTCTCCCTTTTCTAGTTTTTTCGTTCATGATGTATATCGTATTTTTGGATCGTTACGTAGGATTTTAAATATATATTTATATATATTTGTAGATCCTGTACAAGATGAACGACCATGGTCAAGCTGTCGAGTTCCGAAGGCGACACATTGGAGCATGCGAATCGTTTTCATTCATCGGGTGGAGTGAGCTACAGGTATTGTTGCCCTTTTACCCAAAATTTGGCTGACTTTTGTGCTGAAACGCCAAATCTATCGATCGATTCTTTGTACTGAATTTTGTATGTAAACGAGTTGTCCTGTGGTGATTGGTATCACACTAATTGAAGTCACACACTAATTTGACGTTGATGATGGTTTCCTGCAATCTAATTGGCTCAATTCTTCTTCTGCAGATTCTTCTCTATATTATTTGGTTGTGTCGATTGTTTATTCTCCATGTCGCTCCAGTTTAGAAAAATAAACACAACAATATATTTGGACGTTTGTGCTGACATTTGCCAAATCCATCGTTGATTAAAAACAATGTCAATCACACGAATTACAGCTAATCCACATACTACTTCACTTTCCACGCTATTGAGTTGTTGATTGGTGATGATTTCCTGCAATCTGATTGGTTAAATTCGTCTTATTTGGTTATATTCGGCAATAAACACAACCCCCATTAGATATTCGATCTAGACTACTACCGTTAGATACCTATGGTTTGCATTGGGAACCAATAACTTAACGTGCTTTTTATTTGGCTAGTTTTTGCAATTATGTGTCCTAGCGGGCTGCGACTACTGCCCCACAGTGCCGGGTGTCGGGTTTGTCTCTGCGTATAAAATCGCCAAGGCGTGTCCGTTCCCGTCATTGGTACGGCGTAGTAGCCATGAATTTATAGTGGTCGAGACTATCCACGACGACCCTTTTTGTGCTTGTATTTGAGATTCTTAGAAAAATATATATGAAATTCAGTAGGCATATGTAATTTTTCTCCGTGAATTCGATTCTGCCATTGAAATACCTTGATTCACATTACTTTTCGAGTAATGGTCGAAATACGTTTCAAACGTCGCATGAAAAACTCGCACAACATTATATATTGTAACCTTGAGTTTTACGTAGTAAAACGGTTACACAATTATTATTTAAATTGGTCAAATCAGATACACCGTGTAAAAGAATGCTACTATTAATAGTACATTAAAATGAAAACTGTAAGAACACATAAATATTTTTAATAAATAGAAAAGGGCGTGGTGGATGGTCCAATACTAGTGGTTTGGGTTGCTGTGTTTTTTGTGCACGTGCGACGTGTGCTTTATGTGACACTGTTTTCTAGGTACTAGACTACCTGCACGAACACCACGACGATGTTTTGCCGCACAACTTTGACGCCGACTTTTATCGAGCGCTCTTGACGTTCCGCCATCACATTGTGTACAATCCTGTGCAGGAGGTTAGTTCGTACGTGAAATCGTTCCGAAATACATCGATAAACTCGATGAGTAGCGGGCACTCATGTTGCATGACTGGGCGACGTCCGCCGATGACATCCGCGAGTGGGCGAATGAGGTGGACCCGCCTACGTTCTTGGGAAATATTCAGGTGACCCACGCCCACGCCAAGGGGGTCGCCAACGGCACTTTGCACCCCACCACATATGCGCCGTACCACGATTGATCATCATATATAATACAATTGTTGGATTCATCCTGTTAAGAGCAACGCATCAATAGATAAATAAATACTTCGATGAGGTTGTGAGGGAAGGCAGGTGTTCATAAACCAGAATAATGGCATTGTACAGTACAGTTTGCCCTTTTTATATATACATATATATATATGTTAGTATATATATATATATGTTAGTATATATATATATGTACTGTACTAACGTTACAAGCAACGTTCGATCGATTTTATAAGTTTGAAGAGATAGCGATGAAGGGGGTACCATGTATATACTAGTATGTCCGTTCCCGCTTGCTGTATTATATCATGTATATCATCTATCTATCTGTCTGCCTTGTGGCCCCGTGTCTAAGTGTGCAATCTCAGTCGAGTTTTATGGTTCCGTATAATAATGATCAACAACGGACACCTTTGTTTAATGTTTCCCGCTGTATTTCGTTCGACTGATGGGGGAAAGCACAGGCTAATTTGATTGTAAAAAGTGTAGTTTGTGCCCATCGACGCACTTGTATTATCACCACCGAGTAGAAACCTGCACGTATCACGTTGCTGTGATTCGTCATTTCGACACTCAAAAATATTTTCAACCATTAATAGAACTCTTTTCAACCATTAATAGAACTCTCAAAATCGCAGGGTCGTTTACGCTGACACGGCTACCACCACGCTGGTTGGCTGCTCATGCCTTAGAATCGAAATAAGTTGAATGCACTACCCATGCGCTCAATTGGAGGATTGGAAATGAAATCAAGGAGGGTCCCCTTTTGTCCTTGTCGCACAGGCGTCGGTACACTTCTTGCACGTATTTCGATGCGAAGACGAAGCCGTCGTAGTGACCATACGGCAATGAAGTAGTCGCTGCGGTACTCGTCCCCATTCCACTTAATTTCGGAAATCGCTCGCTTCGTGTAGTCCAGGGTCACAACCTCCAACGCTTGCTCCAGCTTGGCCTGGTGGTTGGCAACTGCAGCACATCGCGTGGCAGGCCACCCCAATGAAATAAGCAGTCCGCCACCACTGATGGGGTGATGGCTGAATACATGAGCTCCCGACACTTCAAAAGCTCATCCAAGTCCCACACGGGCATGCAGCGCAATCGGCCATTCACACGCAGATGCCATTCAAAAGGAAATGTTTCTGTGGTGACGACTGTTCGATCGTCATGGTGTGGTACGAAGTAGACTCGATATCGTCCGCGGCAGGCTTGGCATCGTCTACAAGGTAGTAGGTTGAGGGCTGGTTGAGAAGCCATCTCCGGCTCCTTCGACCACGGTACCATCACGGCTGAACAAAATTCGCGTGTTGGTCACTCCGTTTTCATATACTACCGTTTTTCCAGCTTTGGCCAATCGAAGCAAGACCAAATAGCCGAAAAAGGTCTTGCCGATGCCCAGGCTACCAACGATCACGACGTGGGGGGTGGTCATGTCGTGGATATCTAGGTCAAACAGATGCAGGTAGCAATGGCGAAGCAACACGCAGGAGCCGAGCGACGGATTCCCCAGTAGTGATGTTCCCTCTGATAAGGCAACCACAGTGCTGGAGTTCACGTCGGGGGAGCGGTACTCGACGAGGGCTTTCCAAAACGATATCGATGCTGAGGGGATTCAACTTCATTCTTGACCTTTAATGCTTGACCCTCCACACGAAGTTCACGGGGGGGTTGATGGAACCTCCACCAACACGTGGACTTGGTCTTTCCCGGCATCGTATGTATCTGGAAATGCAAATGCGGTAGGTTGGACCCATGTTGTTCTCATTTGTTGTCATGATTTTCTTGATGACGTCGGGAACGCCCTTATTTTTCTTCAGCGCCGTCCGATCAGGTCCACCTTGAGCCACTCGCCGTGCTTCTGGGCGAGATACAGCGTCAGATCGCTCGCGTCGCACGTCACTTTGCTGGTATTCTTTGCCTTGATTGCATCCTTCAGGTGGCCAACTTTTTGCTGGTCGTCGATGTCGATGATAAAGACACCCCCGTCGCCAATATCCGAACAAGTAAATAACTTCATCGCTTAATTCCTGGCCAATTCGAAATTGACTGATGCATTCCAGCTTTCAACGGCCCATGTCCATATTCATCAACGACGTCTTCGTTTACTGGCCACTTCGATTGCGACAGTGCGATACGAAAATCATGCTCCAAGTACATGGCAACGGTTACCGTATGTAAATGTGTGATGAAAACGATTTTGTGAAGTTGGGCACAGTGTGAGTTTGCATGCGTCACAGCCAAAGCTTGGGCTGATAGATTGGGGCAGGCATCCAAGGACACTAACAGTGTGAAACTACTTTCTATTATCTTGGGTCGATGGCCCCGTTTACTAAAGTCGAGCTCACCCCCCAGCCCCCATCCCTTGCAGAGCATTGCTAGTTGTGGGGTATACGTACATCCATATGTACATGCGTAAAGTTACAGTGATCAAGCAACAACAGTCGCCGCACCATCATGGAGCGAGTTCAGCGAACTATTGGAAGTGCACTAGGCTATCGAAACATGCACGCAACGATGCACTAACATACACGAGGGCGTCAACCTAATTTGCTTGTCTGGATGGCATGGCTCTGAATATTCTGCATGCTAAACAAATACAAACAATAAATAGGTCAGTTTGTGGGGTTGAAACTGTAAATGTTATAGTGTATGGGCTGCGCTACGACTAAGTGGAGAACGAGACCGGATGCGGCTGTCTGATGCTGTCTTCTTTCGGCAAACATGGAGCAACTGAGGTTGTGGTGGTGGCTTCTTGTGTAGTGACATTCGTCGTGGACAGCTGAGCTGTGGACTGGAGGACAGAACCCAATGCATGGATCATGCAATCGCCAACATCTACGGCGCCGCGACGGGCTAGTCGTGAACTCCGATGGACGTTTAGTGCGGGAAGGTGCTGCAGCAACGCCAGACTCGCGTGCATGTGGGCCGTCAAGCCCTTTTTGGTCATTGGGCGGTGGTCACAGTCGGTGACATCGCCACAGGAACGCTTCCGCTTGAGCGGCTTCGAGCACACCATTGAGAACGAGGACGGCTTAGGCAATGGTGGTGGTGAACGCGCTATGGACGACGACATACCACCACGAACGACTTCGATAATGGAAGACTTGCTCACTGTCGAAGCAAAAGCAAGCGATTGAGGCAGAGAGTGTCTGTTAGGTGGAGGAGTGCGAGAGGAGTACTAAAGGCCAGACAGCGTCACATATATTAATCTTGATAAATCATGACAAAATAGTGTACAATAATTGGTCGTATCCTCGAGTGAAACCCAGCACGACCAATTCCACACACAAATGTATGTTGATTTAGAATGTTTAACCATGATATGCCCTACCTGGTCGTTAGGTTCGGATATTAGGATAGAATAACACCTTTGAAACGTCGCCATGCTGAGGTGGCGTTGGCGTAAGCGAGCACGACTACAGTATCAGCCTGTGATACGGACGGGGAAGTTGGAATCCAAAGAAATACGTAGTGCCCCTGATTATCATTGATGCATCCTAGCAATGTACACTTATGATCGCACTTTCCGAATATGTAGGACATGAATACCTTCTGTATGTGCGATGGTGAGGTTGTTGGCTATCACAGCAATGACTCGACGTGCTCAAAATTGAACGGCAAACTGTTGCCATCATTTGCCCATGTCCTGGTAAAAGTTATTATAAATGAACTATAGTTTCATAATACTTCAAATACTTTAATGAATGGTTGTCAAAACGAAAATACTCAAGCCTCGCCCACAACTATGTACAAATCTACTGAAAGTATGATTTCCCCCTGGAGTCTTTGACGTATGTAGCCCCTTAACGTTATAATGTCCGTACCGGTACATCCCCTCGCTTCAATACCTCAACATGTCAGAAAGTCCCTGTCCGTCCAGAATCGACTTGCATTGCTCACTCACTTTAGGTTCTTTCAGCCGTATCACCAAGTAGCTACGACACGATGTTGCGTCTTTGCTAAAGTTACGGAAGTTCTTCCACTCACTTAAAAATCAGAATCGGGTGGAAATGGCCTCATGAAGTACTGTAACAATGATTAGGTGGGCAAGTGGGCAACACTGTCAACTTGTACATTCATGCATCTGGGGCTGTGGCTTTGTGTAGCTGAAATTGTCCTCGACATTGTCCTAACTTCTCGTGATGATTAAGCCACTAGCAGGACCTCCACGAAATGTTTGTAGCTTGTCACTATCTGTACTAGCCAAATAGCGAAGGCATTGCGTCCCCCTACGTTGGGTGTACGAAAATAGTTGAAGGGAAAAGCAGTCCACCACCGAAGAAGTTCCCTTCCCAGTGCAAATACCAACACCTCCAGCACCGGAGCCCCCACTTTAGCTCGCACACAAACATGTCCCTGCAATTCCGAAACCAATGCTGCCTGAACAAATACAACGTCTCGACGCTCCCCCGACACGATCATTCACATCTAGATCATGTGGGAAAACGCGATCACTTGAAATGCGTTACGACGACATAGCAAGCACTTTGAAGTATGGAAATGTTGCAACATGTCCATTGTGCTTCTTTGCGCGTTTTGCCCAAAGTTACCAACTTCACTATGAGTTTCGGAGGTTGTTTGCAAGCAAGCAGCTCAAATTCAGCAAGCAATTGGTGAGAATACGCATTCTGTTCGACACGAATAATCACGCTCGTATATAGCCTTAATGGACGAGTCGGCTCCCATTATAACGTTATATGGGTACAGTGGTTAGTCGTTGCGCTGCCCGTTCGATCAAGTTCAAGCAGTGTCCCTATGTATGTAGTCAAGCAGAAATCAGACCCAACCACAAGAGCACGCTCAGAAGGTAGCCACAATATGCGAGGCTACAGCGGTACAGTAGTGTAGCTGCTTTTCTACGATTGTGGCATAATATCAGTTTAGCACAGTATATGGATAAGAGAATCTCCGCGGAATAAGCGTGGAATCGCATGAAACTGTTGCTTGCAACGGTAGCGCGAGTTAGTGTACGGCCTTCTTAAAAGTTTGAGTAACGTTAGTTCATACCGTGACACATCTCGCCAGAAAATGGCTTTTCCAGCGTCTGCTGGCCTTACTTCACATTCCGTGCAGATTAAACTACAATGCAGGTTCAACCTTGCAAAATTTTGACAACCATGCAACTACGACTGACCTACTTCTCCAGGAAGAGATTGCCCATGCATACGAAACCCTTAATCAAATCGCACGAAACAACAGATTCCTCCACACAATAGAAAACTCATCCCCCCATCACAGCGCACACATGCTGGACCTGTCCTCTCTGGTACAAGCCGTTGTAGCCGCGGTAATGCTGCTCGCCGTCCACCGCTACGTGAATGCCCGTCGCCCGGCCAACTCGTTCCCGTACGTGCCATCGTGGATTCCATTTTTTGGCGCCAGTTTTCACTTTCGCCACGGTCCTATGCGCGTATTGCAAGCGTACACAGTAACTTACGGCCCCGTATTCAATTTGACCGTGCTGGGGAAAACCATCACGTATGTCACAGACGCGACACTGTTTCCGCCGTTGGTCAAGTGCCCGGCGTTGGGGCTATTTCCGCTCAAAATCAAGTTTTACGAGCGCGTGTTCGGCTCGACGTCTCACGACGACCCTGACGTGTTTGCATTTTTGGCCAAACATACTCGACAAAATATCCTTGCCCACTTGAGCGGCACGTCACTCGCCCAGTGGACGGCCAAGAGCCACGCTTTGTTTCAACGCCAAGTGGCGGAAGGAGGCTTCGGCGACGAGTTCGACGTGTCCGTGTATGCATGGCTCGCGCCCAAGGTGTTTGCAACCCTGCTCGATACGTTTTACGGCAAGGGGCTGTGCACCCCCCAGTTAGCCCATGATTTTGACCTCCTTGAAAGCAAAATCGTGGCACTGTATGCTGGAGCCCCCGCGACATTGCTCAAAGTCACAGAGCCCCGCCAGCGGTTGCATGAAGCGCTGCGTGAGTACATTGAGGCACACACAGACACAGGTCAGTTTGCACGAGTATGTGTTGCTGATTAACGATCAATGTAGTGGCCCCGATTGTGGGCGAACGATGGGATTTTTGTCGTGACAAACAAGTGGATCAAGCGGCATACCAACTCGCGTTTGTGTGGGCCATGACATCGAATGTCGTGCGGACACTGTTCTGGTTGCTTTGTCATTTGCAGCAATATCCGGTGGCTTGGAGTGCCGTCGAGGGCGAAGTGCGGGCATGTGTTGGCGCGCAAAAAGGGGATACCCCGCTGTCCGAGTCTGTGCAAACAACGTACGGCTAGAACATTTGAACTATATGCAGTCGTTGACGGTGTCGTAGGTGTCCACTGCTAGATTCGGCGGTGAAAGAGACATTGCGCCTTCGGTTTTCGGGCAGCGTACTTCGCGTAGCTGTGGCGCAGGCGACGGTGGACTTGCCCAACGGTACCCAGTTGCGTATGCAACCAGGGGATGAGATTATGCTTTGGGGGGGGCTGGGCTGCCATGATCCGTCTCGGTTTCACAATCCAGACGACTTCCAATTCGATCGATTTGCCCGCTATCCAGACCTCGCCAAGGACTTTCGTCCATTTGGGCTCGGCAAATTCAATTGCCCTGGTACAGTAAAGCTTGCAGGAGTGCATCCTCATGCTTGACAACGACTTGAGTAGGTCAATTCTTTGCCGTGGAGTTTCTTAAAGTGGCCTTGGCAACGCTGATGCTGGACACGGAGATCTCGCAGTTTGAAGGCAGCGCCTCGCCCAATTACACCACGGCCGGAGTGTTTGCACCGAAAGACGCTGAGGCAGTGCGCATGTGCATTCGGCGACGTGTGTTTATGGCCGACCACCCGACGATGGACGAGCCATCGAATGGATGTGTGTCCTGTGCTTAATCAATACATTCATGGCCAGTGTAATGAGGCTGGCAGTGTAAACACAATATGATGCATTGAATGGGTGGCGGTCACAATGAGACAATTTCAACATGAGACAAATACAAGGGAACTGCGTGTCAGTGGGTGTTTTAAGTGGGCCTGCTAAAGGGAAGTTCTTCACAAAGGCCAGTTACTAGTACTTCGTTTTTTATGTGCATTAGCCACCATTGTAAGATCCTTGAACGACCATGGCTATGCAAGCAAACCAATCACGAAATCAACAGTGAATTGCAAATTGTAATCCATTGCATCGTGTGAAAACGACGATGGATGATATGATGGAAACTTTCCACCAAACAAACATAAAAAGTTCTCTGTACACGAAAATGCATGTCTACACCATGCAAGACTTGTCTCGTGTTTGCATTCTAGTGTCGTTCCGTAGCGTGGCGGCAGAAATAGGAATGGGGGGGGGAAACACGATCGCGGTGTTGACAGTTTGGCCACCGTTGGATCGGTACGACTCCATCAACGGGGGCACTCGGGTCGGATTGCTGTACAGCCACAGATGGCTCATCCAGACCAAGTTAATGTAGTAGAAAATGTAGAAGAGCAGCCACAGCAAGCGACCGATGGCTTGGGGACACACCAATGTCAGATCCATCGAAAACGTCGGACACTCGATACACATCGTGGCGGTGCTATCTGCATACTCGTCTCGCGCACAGGGCGTGCATTTGTGATTGCCTGTCGACGACGCACGACTTCCACGAGGACATTTTTGGCACTTTGACGCGCCTGAACCGGCAGCGAACGTTCCAACACCGCATTCAACACAATGCGAACCATTCGAGTACGTCCCTTTGTCACATGCCACCGCCACAGTGACTGCCAGGGGCTTGAGCACGTCCAGGCGGGTCGATGTCATGTCAGTGTTGAGGAGCATGGCGGCCTCGTCCAGCAGCATATCCAGCACGACCAAGTAGGTCGGGATGTATTGCAACAGGTCTAACGTCGACGCGGTCGTGTCCAAAACCATGTACAGACTCGCGCTTGTCGTCCCCCCAAACAGTTGTCCGTCCGTCGATGCGACTAATCTATTGTCAAACGAGCTGACGACCATCGCGTTGACTGGTTCGGGCGCCACAAAGAGCCACGCTTCCTGGACAATCTCGGTAGCCTTTGACACGTTCAATGCATCAAAGCGAGACTGGTGCTGATAAAGAGTTAGGAGGAAGCTGGGCCATGTTGCAATCTCAAGGACAAATCCTGGTGGGGCCATCACGCAGGCAGACATGCCCATGCGGGGGGCCATCGTGTGGTTGGAACACCGAACACAGCGGCTAGCACCTGCGACATCGTTGAAGTATCCAGGCGCACACAGATTCGACCGTGTAGCGCCTCGAGTGGCGACAAACGTCCCCGGTGGAGCGTCAGTACAGCGACTTGCGTTGGTGCTATTGGCAAAAGACCCCAAGAAACACAATGAGCAGTTGGTGGCCCCGGCCTCAGCACTAAAACTACCACGAGCACACGGTTGGCACCTTGCGAAAGTTCTGTCATTGAACGTTCCCGCAACACAATCAGCAATCTCGTCGACGCCAACGTAACCAGCACCTGGTCGAGGTTGTGGCACGCAGCCCCCTGACCCTAAGAAGTCGACGGTGGTTTGAGGAGGACATTGAGTACACTGTGTCGAACTAGCATCCGCCACGGCGTTGTACGGGCATGGCGTGCAAGCGATTGAACCCGAGTTGACGCTGAATGTATTGATTGGACAGGGAAGACATGTGCTCCCCTCCGTGGGGGAAAACATTCCCGATGGACAAGCCAAACACGTGCCTTCGTCGGAGGTGGACGTTCCCGCTGGGCATGGATCACAAGCAGATGCCCCCGACGACGACGTAAACCCGTCAGGACATGGTTGGCAGGCAGGGGACCCAATATCGTTTGCAAATGTGCCTTCTGGACAAAGACTGCAAATGTCCCCTTGAGGGGAACTGCCAGGTGGGCATCCCTCACATATATTGGAAGTCGCCCCGAGAACAAATCCAGCCGCGCAAGCCGCGCACGTGTCAGGGTCCGCTTTCGCCCCTTTGCACAAACAAACGACGGGGCCCCATGTCTGAGAAGGGCCGAGTTCTGGCAGGGGGCAGGCGAGGTGGTGGGTCGGGCCGTCAAACGTCGTAGGGTCAAAGTTCTCCAAGAGCGAGGGCGGCAGGGGGGGGACTTTGCCAAAAATGTTCGAGTTGTTGCGCACCGAAAATGTCGAAAGGCGCTCCAGTTTTCCAATCAGGCCAGGGATGGCACTTTCCAAGAGGTTGTTCGACGCATCAAACAGCGTGAGTACTGACGAAGACTGCGGTACAGTGTCGTCGCGCCCCAAGAGCTGTAGATTGGGGGGTAGCGGTCCACTGAGTCGGTTGAATGACACGTCAAAGTACATGATCCGAGGAAGGTGAATGCTGAGCGGAAGCAAGCCAAAAAGGTCGTTTTCGGACAAATCCAGGTATCGCAGGCGGGGGTTGCGTAGTACATCGACAGGAAGTGTGCCCGTTAACTGATTGCTAAAGAGGTCGAGGACTGCGACGGGCAACACTTTGAGCATATTAGGCACTGGTCCCGTGAGTTGGTTCTGGGCGAGACTAAGCTCTTCCAGCTTGACGTTGTCGATGATGGACTCGGGTAAAGGGCCACTCAACTGGTTGCCGTTCACATTGAGTACTTCTAACGAGGTCATCGTGCCTACCCAGTCTGGCACTGGTCCCGTGAACGCATTACCCTCCAAGTTGAGGGTCACAAGGTTTGAGAACACTGTAAAGTTGAGCGATTCCAAGACGCAGGTGAGGCCTTGATGGGGCAGAGTAAGCTCAACAACCGCCACGGGAAACGTTGAAGGGTCGCAAACCACCCCCCACCACGGCACAATGAACTCTGCTGATTCCAACGCGTAGTTGTCGGTGTTGCTTGGATTGCTGAGAACTCGCCCAGTGCAGGGATGGGTCACTACGTTCGGGCGACATTTGCCGTTTTGCTGGGGGGCGCCAATACACCACGTCGCCATGATCGCCGACGACGGCAGGGGGTTGCATCGTCGACGAATATCTTGCAGAACAGCCAGCTCGTCGGTGACAAGGTTCAGCGCGTCTGCAGCACCAACAAGGTTCACCACGGCACAGCCGAACCAAAGCCAAATCCAAAGCATTCGACATATCATGACGAAATTCGATTATGGCCAGCATCGAGCATTATGTTGCCCCAACAATATATTTGATTGTCGTTGGTTCGACAGCTTACGGTAAAATCCGATGCGGATAAAAAATACGAGTGTATGAAATCAAAAAAGTTTATTGTAAGAAGCATGAAGTCAGCTTGGCCGAGTGGTTAAGGCGTTAGCCTGCTAAGTTAATGGGGCAACCCGCGTGAGTTCGAATCTCACAGCTGACGATCTTTTTCGTAGTATAATAAGTTGTATTTTACTTAAACAGTAAAACACAGCGTAAGTTAGTAAAAGTGGTTGAAAGCAGTAAATAAACAGTTTTGACCAATCATCCCATGTCTTAACATAGTTATTCTACTTTTAAATTTGAGTCAGGCATACTTAAATCAAATGAATGATTCGTATTTATTTTCCCATTTGGGCCTATCAGCGACGTGGAACGCCGGCAGTCCTGCTTCACCAACACACGTGAGTGCCGCGGAGGCCATTAGAGCGAACAACAGCAGCAACGATGGAGGTTGAACACAAGTACATTTCCACGGAGAATATCCAGGTACGTGAAGGAATCGTCCATCTGACATGTGAGTATTGATCATCTCTCATCGGACGAGGGCAGAGCATGTTGGACGAGAACTCGTCCATGATTGTGGAGATCATCCAACTGAACAACGCCGTCAAGCACGAGCGGGGGGCGCAGCTGGCCGACGTTCAGGACAAATTGGACAAGAAGCGGAAGAAACTCAATCGAAACCTCATGACGTTGGCCAAGTGGGCTGACGAAAGCACGGAACCGCCCGTAAAGTCGGCGCCCCGACCTCCACCGGTGCAGCAAGTCCCGCCCATCCACATCCCGCAACAACAACAACAGCAACCGTTCGCGGCCTCGGGGAACATTGCCGTTCCATTGACTATCCCCGATCCCATCGCTGTCTCTCCTCACGCCGCGTCCCCCGTCGCGCCGGCCGTCGTTCCTACCTCCCCAGTCAACCCCGCGGTGAAGAACGAAACCGCGGCGGACGTTCCTACCTCCCCAATCAAACCTTCGGCGCAGGAAGAAAGCACGGCGGACGATTCCATGGGTGTCGAGGAAGCCGTGGCCAGCAACGAACCCGAGACATCGTCCGAGTTTGCAGGACACCAGCTTGACGACACCGCCAACCAGTCGGAACCCATCGACGAATCCGCGGGCGCAGTGTCGACCCCTACTCCCGACCACGCGGACGCTTATGAGTCCATTAGTGGCGAACAGACCAACGATCAATCTGCTCCAGAAGCCGACGCAAAGGAAGGTGAGAACTCGTCGATGGGTGAAGAAGGCAACCCAGTGATTGCGCCTGTGGAAGTGGCCGCCGTCGTTACCTCTGAGGAAGTGGAGAAGTCGAGCGACGCGCCAGTCGTGGAAGACCAAGTACCTATTGCCGATGACGCCATGGAAACCACCGAACTACCTGAACATGACGAGGTACCTGAACATGCGACAGAGGGGGAGGCTGTTGCAGAAGCAGCTAACGACGTTGAAGAAGCGAAGAAAGATGCGACAGAGGGGGGACTCGTTGCAAAAGAAGCCGACGACGTTGAACAAGTGAAGAAATATGCGACAGAGGGGGAGGCTGTTGCAGAAGTACCCAACGACGTTGAGGAAGGGAAGAAAGATGCGACAGAGGGGGAGGCTGTTGCAGAAGTACCCGACGACGTTGAGGAAGGGAAGAAAGATGCGACAGAGGGGGAGGCTGTTGCAGAAGTACCCGACGACGTTGAGGAAGGGAAGAAAGATGCGACAGAGGGGGAGGCTGTTCCAGAAGTAGCTAACGACGTTGAACAAGTGAAGAAAGATGCGACAGAGGGGGAACTTGTTGCAGGAGCCGGCGACGTTGAAGAAGCGAAGAAAGATGCGACAGAGGGGGAACTTGTTGCAGGAGCCGGCGACGTTGACGAAGCGAAGAAATATGCGACAGAGGAGGAGGCTGTTGCAGAAGCAGCCGGCGACGTTGAAGAAGCGAAGAAAGATGCGACAGAGGGGGAACTTGTTGCAGGAGCCAGCGACATTGAACAAGTGAAGAAAGTTGCGACAGAGGGGGAACTTGTTGCAGAAGCAGCTAATGACGTTGAAGAAGCGAAGGAACATGCGACAGAGGAGGACTCTGTGGGTGACTCCAGCCAAGTCAACGGTGATGCTCCTCCTGTAGAGGAAGTTGTCCAGGACGTTGTGAA
>NW_009798352.1:0-15198 GCF_000520075.1 Aphanomyces astaci | reverse complement strand
CTGTTGCAGAAGCAGCTAACGACGTTGAAGAAGCGAAGAAAGATGCGACAGAGGGGGGACTCGTTGCAAAAGAAGCCGACGACGTTGAACAAGTGAAGAAATATGCGACAGAGGGGGAGGCTGTTGCAGAAGTACCCAACGACGTTGAGGAAGGGAAGAAAGATGCGACAGAGGGGGAGGCTGTTGCAGAAGTACCCGACGACGTTGAGGAAGGGAAGAAAGATGCGACAGAGGGGGAGGCTGTTCCAGAAGTAGCTAACGACGTTGAACAAGTGAAGAAAGATGCGACAGAGGGGGAACTTGTTGCAGGAGCCGGCGACGTTGAAGAAGCGAAGAAAGATGCGACAGAGGGGGAACTTGTTGCAGGAGCCGGCGACGTTGACGAAGCGAAGAAATATGCGACAGAGGAGGAGGCTGTTGCAGAAGCAGCCGGCGACGTTGAAGAAGCGAAGAAAGATGCGACAGAGGGGGAACTTGTTGCAGGAGCCAGCGACATTGAACAAGTGAAGAAAGTTGCGACAGAGGGGGAACTTGTTGCAGAAGCAGCTAATGACGTTGAAGAAGCGAAGGAACATGCGACAGAGGAGGACTCTGTGGGTGACTCCAGCCAAGTCAACGGTGATGCTCCTCCTGTAGAGGAAGTTGTCCAGGACGTTGTGAACAGTGAAGTCGAAGTACCAGCCAAAGATGACCACGCCGAATCAAAACACGACGACTAAACCCAAGTAGTACTACTACACACGACGTTAACGTCTGTTTTGTGTTTATATACATACTACTTCGAAGTACTTCAGTATGGGTTATGTCTTCAACGCATGGACGTCGTTAACGTCTGTTTTGTTTTCAACGTGGTCTACTAGAGTGAGTGTATGTACTAACTACTATTAATAGTACATCCAACTTCGAACGTTTGTTTGGTTTATTGAAAATGGCCTTAACGCAGGGGTGCGCCGATGGCATAGTTGATAGATGACTTGCACTCCTTGCCTGGGCCCGTGGCGTTGCCAGATGGGACGTACCAGCAGTGGCCTCGCTGGATGCCGCCTGTGACAGTGTCGGGGTACTTCAATCCGCCAAACTTCCATGCCTTGTCGAACGTGGCAAACTGCACTTTGAGCCAATCCTTGGAGAAGCTCAGCTCCATAAACCCATATGGAGTGCCGCCAGCCACCCATTGTCTACATATACACAATCCATAATCAAGTTTGTCATCGCCACAAGATACTAGCTTGTCGTGTATCGTGATGTTGGTATATATATATATATATATTGACGTACGTTTTGACAAAGCCGTTGTCGGTCGCCGAGTCTGAATCGGTGCGGATGCCGCCGCCGCCGCCGTTTTCGATAAAGTGGCTACACATGTAGCGTCATAAATCCCCACCAAATACTGTATGTAGTGGCTACAAATCGTCAAAAACAAGAAACATTTCGGAGGAATATCTACCAATCAAAGGTGTTTCCACATTTCAACCAATCACCATGTGCTCATTTTCGAACATTGTAACGTACGTGCCCCACGTCGAGATGTCGTGTCCAAACCCGTGCGTGTGTCCATTGAACCAGACGTGGACGCCCGTGTCCTTGGTCAGGTCGTACCACTTCTTCATGCGCATGGGGTTCATGTGGTGGTGGGGCGAGTAGTGTGTGTTGATGATCTTGAAGTCGGCGGTGGACGCCTTGATGTCGCGCGCAGCTTGCGTGTACGAGTCCGTGGCCCACGATTCGATCTCGGCCATGCACGTGTTGAACATCTCGACGCTGCCGCCGGCACACGTGGCGTCTCCCACATTCGTGTTCCGACAGATGACGTTGTCCACACCTAGCTTGGCGGCGTACCCGTAGCACTGGCAGCACACCTGCATGGCGCCGTGCGCGTCGGCGTGGTTCGTGTCCAAGTTGAACACGTCCACGGATACCCCGTTCTTGGACACGCGTTCGACAAAGTAGTGCTTCAATACCCACCTACAACATCCACCACATCAGACAATCCACCATGGGACTACTCTCCATCTCCTCGTCGGAAGGGTTTAGACAAGAGGAAGGACAATGATGATGTAGCCAATCAGCTTGCTTGTAGAATAGTTTATGACGTAAAACAGCAGTATTATTATACTGCATACAGTATTAGCCTTCAATTATCGTACCCAAGACAAAATTGATCAAGATAGACTACACAGTTTGACCGAAGAGGGCAATATTGTGCGATTCAGTTAAATTTGCCACTTTTGGTGGATTGTTGACAACTCGAGCAACGGAGTATGATTGGCTAAAAAGAATAAAGGTTGCAATATGATTGGCTAAAACGATTGAATGTTGTCATGTCGTCACAAAGATACCTCGTAGACTTAGTTTTTTATATGACATTTCGCAGTGCAGGTGATTGTAAAAGGAAATTTGGAGTTGAACACCCAATATCATGTATAAGTAAGTATAATGTTCGTTAGTGAGATCGTACCGGTCTTGGTTAGGGCTCTTATAGTTGGCTTGCAAGTCAAAATGGCTGCGGAGATCTTTAATCATTTCGTCGACGGACGCACACTCGCGGAATTGTTTGTCTTGGGGTCCGCAAATGAACGCCGATCCGCCAATGTCGTGGTTGCCGGCGACATTGAGCCACTTGATGCCTATGTATCATCAATCACAAACGATGAAAGCTCGTTAAGAAGTCCAAGTGCAAGTGCACTGTACCTTGAAGGGCGGGGTCGGCATACATTTTCTCAAACGTTTCGGCAAACCGGTAGTTGACATCCCACGGCCCGACGCCGTTCCAGTAAAAGTTGTCGCCGTGGCCCAAGATCCGCACGGGCTTGAGCTCTGTCGCAGATTGTGCCATCAACGTCGCCACGTACTTTTGAGCGTAGTAGTCGACTTGATAACGAGGCGTGGACGTGTCGACTTGGCCTGATCAACATTCATTTCCATGAGACATGGTGAATTCCAATAGCCATCGTAGCCAAGACTTTGAAGCGTTCGCTATCCTCGAGCAAGATGGATGAATGGATTGGAGGAGCGTACCGTTCTTGTAGAGACGGCAGCACGAACCAGCTTCGCCCCATTCCTTGCCGACAGTACTGCCCCAATCCCCGATGGCGAGGAAGGTCAATGCTGGGACCATGGCTTCGGGATCTGTGACAGGGCCCGTGGTAGTTGCCACAACCGTGGGTGTGGTGGCGGTGGTGGTTGCAGGGATAACAGAGGTGGCAACCGCGGTCAAGGGCAACAACGTTGTGCTGGTCGTGTTATCGCCTCCTTCAACGTTGGCAGGCGCGACGTTCAAGTTGGCCAAAGGGCTAACGAGGAAGTAAATGCCGGTGCCGACAGCCGCCACGGCCGCCACGCCGAGGGCAATCAACTTGGTGTTCTAGAATAGGTGCGGTTGGTTTTAGTTAAGGTTTTGAGGATGCTAAGTCGCACCTTGGCAGCAGTAGCAGCGGGGGCAGCGCCTCCGTGCAACAAGGACGCGCCTTCGGAGCTCACAGGCACCTGCATTCGATGGTCAGTCATGAGAATAAAGAGGCAGTAAACTGACTTGGACAGACGCAGGATCGACGGGCGCAGACGAACTCATTTTCGCAACTGACTGCAAGCTGTGTGTGGTCTGGTGAAAGTCGTTAACACATGATTACCATAATTCAAACGACCAGGTGGTGGTGGCTGGCATGCCATTTTCAAAAAAATTGAGGCCACCATACAAATGTTAAGGCTAAAAGTGAGCGGAAACCACTTGCGCGGATAATAAAATCACATCATTGACAACCCAAAGTACTGTACACTATACAGTACTTGAGCGATGGAATCAGTGGCCGTGGAATTGTTGCTATTCCCGCAGTCACATATTTTGGATCTTCTGGGGGAAAACAAGCACACCGTGCTATTTCACCTCAGCTGCAGCTTTTCTACTCGTGGACAGTCGATACTGTACTGTAATCCTTGTGTAGTCTTTGGCCAAAACCTGCACATCCTGTGTGATTGAAGTTCAATATACACTCGGAGTGCACTGTACGAAGTCGCCACCGTAAAACGTCGTGCTAATTCCCCCACACCAGAGGTAGAACCACCCAAATTATACTTGTCATTGAATTTTTAGATACCTGCAACAGCCAATCAAAATGCACAACGCTTGCACAAATAAGTACAGTCATAAGGATTACCATTGCGAAAACACCGCCACCCGTGTCAGCTACTAAGGGGTGATTGATGCACTTAACCCTGTGAATAACAACATACTGTACTTTGAACAATGTAACCACTTGGGGTAGGACGCAACCCCAAATTACAAGGTTACAGTAGGTTTTGTATATGTGCTGTCGTCTTATCGAAGGAATTCCCACGCGTAGGGGTATTTTGGGTCTCTAGCAGGGGTTTACCCCTGATGTGGGGGAATTAGACTTTCTTTCTGACACTGCCACAACATGATGAGTGAATTTTGAACCCAGCGTCCATCAGTGTATGATTCACACAACATCCCACTGACTATTCGTTCCTAATACACACCTTGTTCCTAATGCACACTTTGAAAACGAGAACCCGAGGAAGTTTCCAAACTCATCGTTTACTGGTACTGTACTATAAAACAACTTCAGCGCAAGTTCGACATGTCAAATGACTGTGCCATGCTTAGAATGACTCACTTGTGCCCATTATGACCACATTGCACAACGATATGCGATGTCCAAGATATATTGATCAATGTACATTATGCACCAAGGTGAGTCTTAACGAATGGGGGCCCCGATGACGCCGTCGACAGAATCATTGCATGGCACGCCCAGCGCCCCCAACGCCGTATATGAAGCGCTGGGTATGTACCAGCAGTGGCCTCTGTTGACACCCCCCTGCACCGTGTCGGCGTAGTTGACGCCCCCAAACTGCCACGCCGTGTCAAACGTGGCAAACTGCACTTTGAGCCAATCTTTCGAGAAACTCAGCTCCATAAACCCGTACGGATTGCCCGCAGCAATCCACTGGCTTTTCAAAAACTCGTTCTGGGCCCCGGTCGACGTCTCAGTGACGATCCCCCCGCCGCCCCCGTTTTCAATGAAATCTACCCCACATATCGCAGTACTGTCAGGATCGAGCAATACGGGACGATGTACCAACGTACGGGTGCCCCAGTTGGCAATGTCGTGGTTGAAGCCGTGCGTGTGGCCGTTGAACCACACCGCAACGTTCGTGTCCTTGGTCAGCTTGTACCACTTTTTCATCTTGTCGGGGGTCATGTGAAAATGCGGCGAGTAGTGCGTGTTGATGATCTTGAAGTCCGCCGTGGATGCTTTCATGTCACGCGCCGCTTGCATGTACGAGTCCACTGCCCACGCATCGATCTGGTCCATGCAGGCATTAAACATATCCACATTGCCACCTAGTACAAGACAACATGGAGTGTTCAGTCGAACCACCAACCAAGAGCGTGGGTGATTGGTATGTTATGTACCAGCACAAGCTGCGTCCCCGGCCACAACGTCGTTACACTTGGAGCTATCGTAACCGTACTTTTGCGAATACCCGTAGCACTGGCAGCACACTTGACGGCCCCCATGGCTGTCGGCGTAGTTGGTGTCCAAGTTGAAAATGTCCACGGTCACGTCGTTCTTGGTCACGCGTTCAACGTAGTAATGGCCTTTCATGAGCCAGCTACAATTAACCATAACATAATAGCAATCGCTTGTTAGCTGGCATGAAGAATTGACTAGTAGAAGGGGGAGAACGACTACGAAGGCAATGTATAACTATCGCTTGAGTCGTCGCCGTACCGGTTCTGGTTTGGACTGACATACTGGGCTTGAAGGTCGAATCGTTCGTTGAGGTACTTAAGCATTTCCGCCGTGCTAGCGCACTCGACGAACTGGTTGTCCTGTTCGCCGCAAATGAAGGTGGACCCGCCAATGTCGTGGTTCCCAGCGACGTTGACCCACTTGATCCCTTGCAGTGACGGCGCATCATAAACCTTTTCAAACGTTTCTTCGAACCGGTACTTCCAATCCAACGACCCGACGCCATTCCAGTACATGTTGTCGCCATGCCCAATGATGCGGGACGGCTTAAGCTCAGCTGCGGATTGACCAAGAAGGGTGGCTACATATCGTTGAGACCAAAAGTCGACCTTGTAACGAGGGTTGCTCGTATCGATCAGATTGCTCGGCTTGTACAACTTGCAGCACGACCCAGGCACGCCAAACTCTTTGCCGGTGGTACTGCCCCAGTCTCCAATCGCCAGCATCGTCAACGCCGCCGTCGCAGCTTCGGGGTCCGATTTCGGGTTCGAAGGCACGGAGGTTTGGCTGCCACTGGACCCCGTCGAGTTGCCGGAGGGACCGAGGAGATCCCCGTCGTCCACAGGGGGGATCGTTGGGGCTGCTGTCGACGACGTAGAGCCTTTGGCAGCGTCCGACGACGATGATGTGGACGAATTGCTCTTCTTCACTAGGACGATGGCCGTGGCAGCCCCAGCTCCGGCCAGCACCACCACGCTTATCGCACCCGCAATCAGCCACTTCTTCTTCTGTAAATTTGCTCGGTCAATGATGATATAAGAGGGAAGGGCAGCGTACGCTGGACGAGGTCGTGGCAGCGGGAGGGGGCGGCACGTCCGCCACAGCAACGTCGACCATATCCAATTTGGTCGCCTGGTTGGATTCCTGGGACTTGTATTCGGTCGTCGGACGATCCGCGTCCAACGAAGAGGAGCCGCGCTGCATGTTGGTGGCTCGGCGGAAGGCTATACAAAAATGCACACGCCATGGAATATGTCGTTTCATACCATTGGCAGGGCGTCAGTATACTTGTGTCTGTATAGCCAAGTATTTTGAAGCCATACTCCCAATGATTTCGTCCTGTTGTCGTTGAAACGAGGGAATATCGTGGGTGTTTCGCGCGATCTTCAGCGGGTGCAGTACAGCAGTACTCTATCCAATGAAAGCGTCGAAGTATTGCTATTAATAGTTTTGCTTATTTCGAACTTTAATGAACCAATATCAGAAACAACCAAATCTTCACGTTAGTGTGAATAAGCCGTGTTCTCTTACTACATACTTCGGTGTACTCTAGTGTTGAAGTATAATAACTGTGCTGAAGTCGATTGAGTTTCTGCCCTATCAGTAAATACAAAAGTTATTACCTCTGTCCTGAAATGTTCGCTACAATCAGATATTTTGAAAAATGAACGTGATACCGGTCGAATTATCTAAAACGAACGAAATGTATGTGAAGAGGAGGTTTCAGAGTATACCAATCAAGATGCTTGGAGCCAAAAATGAACCAATCAAAGAGAGAAATTCAGTAAATACAGATGCCATAGTTTATCCTATATGATATTCGGCGCAAGCGTATCCGGATAACCGATTCCCGGATAATACTTCGTTTATCCGAACAAGTATCTAAGAATGTCAGCCCACACGCCAAGAATTTGTCCAACTCGGACCGGACTGCTGTCTTGCAGCACCTTCTTACTCTGGGCAATGACCAATCAACACTCCCCGCATGGTGCATTTGCTGCCGTGGCGGCCAACTTCGGCGTGGCAAGAAGCACCGTCATGAACGAACCACCGTGCGCCTTATTTGGAAACGTGCCGCCGTCAATCTCAACGACAAGCTCAGCCCATGTTCCAACGTGTCGTCACGCATCAAGGTCCACATTGACAGTGAGTTTCATACGCAGCTGAAGGGTCTTGATGTGCAAGACGTTTTCGACGATGATGCCATTGACATTTTTCAAATCCTAATATTTAAAATAATATCACTTAATTTGTATTTAATACATTTAATCGACGCAATGGATACACAGTGGTACACTTGTAGCAACCGTTGTGGAACTTCAAGATTCGCCATTGTAGCGAACTTTTCAGGACAGAGGTAGCATTAATCTTACAAAACACCAGAACAAAACAGACGTCAGCTTGGCCGAGTGGTTAAGGCGTTAGCCTGCTAAGTTAATGGGGCAACCCGCGTGAGTTCGAATCTCACAGCTGACGATACTTTTTCTTGCTAAAATGTTACGCCCAGTAGATGTAAACTGTGTTGGTAGACACACATCATACAAAGGAATGCTATCTCACACTGGCATCAAGGAAGTTCGCTGTCGACATCCGTTTATCTCACCTGGTGCCCTTGCCACATTTATTTTGAATGGCTGCGTCATGTCATCAATCACTTTCCTTAAGAGGTGTACTGTACACCGTAAAATTACTGCAGTAAAGTTACTCCTATTGAGCTGACAAGCTACAGTACCGGTATACCTCAGCTTTACATCACAATCGCCAAGGGACTAACGATACATAATTCCCATCTAGACCACGTAGTAGTACAGTGAGCATGGGATATCAAGGTTGAATCGACCACAATAGACTTGGATTGCTTCCCCACATGAATTTCAGTCCCCAGTAACCCCGATGCCCCGAAGTGAGATATCGAAAAAACGTTTCGATCGTTTTTGGAGCCAGGGGGGATGCGCACAATTTCGTGCATCGCGTCTTGACTCCGACTGTTTTGTCACTTCACTTCACCAGTTTCCATCTACCGGTGGCATCGCTCGCGATGGCAATTCAAGACGCTCATGTGCATTTTGTCGAAGTGACGACACCCCGCCCCAAGGGTACTGACCAACGCCTTCTCGAAAGCGGCCCCAACTCGCCATCATCGAGGCGTCGACGATATCACTTCCACAAGCAATGGCTTCTCCAGGGCATTGTGCTAGTCGCGTTTGCCACGCTGTTTCTTTGCGTGGTGATCCCGTTTGTACACAACAATGAACATATCCAAGGTAAGATTAGCATCAGATTAGGATATTAGTCACTGATGTCATGCCACTGACGGTAGCCCTTCGAATTAACCAGAATGGCACCACAACCGTGTCGAACCCATCCAATACTGGCAAAGTGAACATGCTGGTCTCTATTTCAGGCATGAGCACTGAAACGTATGGTAAGCGCATTGGAGCTTGTATGCCAGCTCTAACTGAGTTTTTGCAGAGGTCACCGTCTCAGCAGTCCTCAACCAAGTGCCTGCTAGCGTTCTCAATAACGATAGCACTCGTGTTAGTAGCCTCCCTATAACATCTAGTCCTTACGTACATCAACTGTCCTATTAGCTGCACCTAATCTACCTACCCTCGTGAATGAGCGATGCTGACTTCTGGAGCCTATGATGTTAGATTGTCACGCCTTTTCGACTACAGGTCGGGTCGAATGTGCTAGCCATCAACGAAAACACGACGTATGTGAACGCTCCCGTCACATCCAAAGTGCCGCTGCTCACAGGCTCGTTGGCCTGGTACCCGTTTGACAAGTAAGTCCATTTGTTGATTAACGTAGAACGTGCTTGAAGAAGTACCTAATTGCACTTTTTTGGATGGAAGGTACTTGATGAAGTTGGAAGTACAAACGGTCACGGGCACTTCTCAGTACAATGCGGGAGGGTTTAAACCCATTCAAGACCTCGATTTTGTCGTCCTCACACCGAGCGACTACACGTGGACGTACACCGTTCGCGATACCAAGCCCGACGACTTTGGGGCGTTCGTGCCTGGCGTCGGCACCGTGTCCGACTTGTCCAAAGGCTACACGTAACTCGTAACTGCATCTATCTCTCTAACCATGACGCTTAGATCGCTCACGATTGAAGTGACGCGGGACTTTAACATTTACATGGCCCTTGTGTTTGTCGGCATTTGGGCTGTGACGATTGCCATTGGCTGGATTGGCAGTATGTCTGTGATTTGGAAGCGCCGCCCCGCCGACAACCCCGTGATTTTCATCTCCGCCCTGTTCGCCGTGCCCACGTTTCGCAACACGGCGCCGGGCAAGCCTCCGTACGGGTGCTTGTTTGATATTTTGTGCACTTACTTTTCCATTGGGGTGATCATCACGTTCCTCCTCCTTGTCGCATTTGCGTACATGAAGAAAGCCAAAAAAACAGCTCGCCACAAGAAAGACGACGACGATACCATCCCTGTGGCCACGCTGGATGCAGGCGGTAACGTTGCAGGGGATGCCGCGGCCGCTGGGGATGCCGGCGATGCTGGTGGTGGCGGCGACGCGGGGGACGCTGGGGGTGGTGCGGGGGATGCCTAGGTCGAAGAAAAAATGAACATTTACTGTGAAACAATCCAAGGAAAAACAACTTTCAAGCTTCACGTGTAATGATTTACGACGTACATCAATACAAATGTCACATATACACATGAGCCACCTATAGGTACTAACTAACAATCAAAACCATTGTCAGCCTACGGAAAGGCACAAAGCAGCTCTTGTGCAGGGTGTTCGAGTATGCGTTAATGTAACCGCCACGGGCCCCTTTGGCCGTTACAATGTACATGAACTTGCCGTGTTGCTGTTGAGCATGCAAGTGCTGCTATGGAGTGCGATGCTTTTGCGAACAGCACACAGCTGCGCCTTCTTGGGCTACTACAAAGGTCCAGCCAGCACAGATCAGGCGATGGTTGTGACTCCTGGTGTGCCGTGCCCGGGGTACTCGCCGTGCCCCAAAGGGTCGTACTGCAAGTATGTACTGTACATACTTATTCGAAACGGTCCCAACTTTCGCTTAGACACAACCAAGTGTTTCCCTGTCCCGCGGGGGTTTATGGCAACGCCACTCAATTGTCCACTGTGTCCTGCTCCGGGTTGTGCCCGGGGGGCTTCGTCTGTCCTGTTGGCACGTAAGTACATGTTCGCCGTAGCTTTTCTCAACTAGAAAACCAATAGAATTGAACCGATTCCGTGTGGGAATGCCAACGTGTACTGCCCCGTGGGGTCGCGAGCTACAAAGCAAGTGCCCTTGGGTTATTACGGCATTGGGGACACCTCCTACACAAGGTGATCCTTGTTTAACGTGGCGATTTCAGAGTTAATCTATTCACACTTCCGTTGAATCAGGCAATCTATTGCGCTGTGTGAGTTGGGCTCTTTTTGTGTACAAGGCAATATGGCCGTGTGTTTGGCTGGCATATTTGGAGCATCAATGGGTAAGCCACCTCAATACCAAGTGCTGCATAAATTGCCGTACATAATTTCTGTAGGGTTGAGTTCTGCGGCGTGTACCGATGTGTGTCCTGCAGGACATTACTGTCCGGAGGCATCTATAGTGCCCAAACCATGCCCAGCGGGTACATTTTCACTTGCTTTGAGCGATCATCATCGACATTATCTACGCAGGAACATATGGGGCCACGACCGAATTAAGCACTTCTGCGTGCTCTGGGGTTTGTCCTGAAGGCTACTACTGTCCACCTGGGACCACAACTCCCGTTGCATGTCCTTCCAACTACATCTGTCCAAGGGGCTGCAGTGCCCCAACACGCATTCCTTCAGGGCAGTACCTGTCAACCGTACGTAGATACATATCGCATTCATATCGCATTCGTGGCATCTTTTAGCCCTGATTCATTTTTTATTAGGTACTTTCGTCCGACGTAGAATCAACTTTGGCTTCGATCCTTGAGCTGTGTCCACCTGGGTCGTATTGCGTCCAAGGTTGCCGACGTCATTGTCGTGGTTCCGCCATGCTGACTTTATGGTGTTAGGGGAGGTTATCGCTTGTCCGTTGGGATCGTTCGGGGCGACATCAGGACTGACCACGTCCGCTTGTTCTGGTCCGTGCCCAGGTGGCTATTACTGTCCCGTCGGCACGGTCGCACCCGTACGTTGCATTCCTTCGCAACTGGAACCCTTACTCATCCATTATTGTTTGAGTGTGTTAGATTGCATGCTTCGACGCGGCCACATACTGCCCAGAGGCCTCCTCTGCGCCGCAACCAGTCGAGTTTGGGTTCTACTCTCTGCCGCCCACACGCCCAACGCATCAGCTGCCGTGCGAGCCTGGGTCGTATTGCGTGGGGGGAGTCAAGTCGGCATGTCCTGCCGGGTCGTTTGGAAGTTCCGTGGGCTTGACATCGTCGGCCTGCAGGTGTGCCCACAACGGCAGGACAAGGGACGCGATGCATTCTAATGTTGATATCTTTGTAGTGGAAAGTGTCCCGGTGGATCATATTGTCCTGTTGGCAGTGCCGACCCCGTCGCCTGCGGCCACTCGAAATTCGTGTGTCCCGACGGCGCAGCCGCCCCTCAATGTACTATATTATATCAATGCGTTTTGGGCCTTTTCGAGGTTTTGTTGATATTGTTTCTGCCAGCCATTTCAAGAGGATTCTGCGGCATCGGAGATACCATTCTAACGCAGACTTCGTCGGCCATCGCCCCACCTGGCTCGTACGCGCTAGAAGGGCAATGCTACATCTGCCCTGGAGGCTATTATGGCGCGTCGAGCGGCGAATCGGCCTTGACGTGCTCGGGTTTGTGTTCACCAGGATATTACTGTCCTCCTGGAAGCACATCCCCCACTCAATTTGAGTGCGGCCTGAATGCGTATTGTCCTCAAGGGTCCTCTCAACCCATCGTCGTCTCGCCAGGCTATTACACGGTATCGAAAATGATCGAATCGTTTGAACATTCCATTAATATACGCAGTACTCTGGGGCTACAGACCCTTGCCCCCCCGGTCAATACCGCGCCACGGCTACTTCCAATGCCAATATATTGCTGGCAAGTTGGACAGCCATTCAAGTGAATTACGGAGACGAGTTGTTTCCATATGCCGTGTATGTATATATATCATATGGAGAACCCACTCATCATATCCCTTGACGATTTCTCTGGGTTTTCGATCACAAGTTACGGAGATGAATCGCTGATGGTGACTTAGTTGCCTTCCTTGCCCGCTGGGCACGTTCAAGCTTGTCGAAGGCGACAGCATTTCTCTCTGCCAGCTTTGTCCGCTCTACACCACCACGAGGTGCTTCATCTTTTCAAAATCTCGACGTTTCTATTGTTCAATTCTTGACATCATTCTTAGCTCGACGGATCGAACGACTTGCACGTGTTTTCGATTGTCAGGAGGAATCCGCTGGAACACTGCGACCGACAAACTCGTGTTTGATGGGGCCGTCTGCACTGCCGTTCCAGCTGCGACCCTCGTGAGTAGATTGCATTGGTTGGTGGTCTTGTTAGCTTGAGAAAAAGCCTTGTACATATGATCAACTAACCTTAACCAAATTAATTGAAATTACATGTATAGACACCCTCATTGCTGCCACTCAACACAGCGTTCACCAAGGCAAGTCAATTCCAGTGCTCACGTGGATCGTACTGCGTTCGAGGCCAACGACTGCCTTGTCCTGGTGGGAGGTATGTATGTATATATATATCTACTGTTGTTTCTTGTCATGAACTTATAGGTTTGGATATCAATATAATCCATCAATGTTACAAAAATATTACGAGTAGATTTGGCACGCAAATGGAAGAAACCAGCGCGTTGTGCTCGGGGGTATGCCGTCGCGGCCACTATTGTCCTGTGGGTAGCATCTCAGCGACCGCGGTTGGTACTATATAAACCCCGAACCCCCGAAATTGATGGCACAATATGGTGGATTTATGAAAGCAGCAACCGTGTGGCGGGGCGCATTTATATTGCCCCCAAGGCTCTCCATACCCCCTTCCCATCACATTGGGGTATTACTCGATCGATTCCGTCCTCGGGCTGGATTCGGACCCCACTCGGCATGACGCCCAAGTTTCATGCGAACCGGGGTATTATTGCATCCACGGCCAACGATTCCCTTGCCCGGGGGGTCGCTATGGGGCTGCCACCCGTGAAACCAATCCTCTGGTAATAATTATGTACCTTCCATTGTTTCTACAACAGTTCGTAAACCGAACGTGCGTACATAGTGCACCGGTGTATGTCGACGAGGGTTCTACTGTCCTGCTAGCAGCACATCTGCAACTCAAGTAAGGCGCTCATATTTTAATTCGTGCATCGTAGTTCATTGTCACCCCTTGAAGGAACCTTGTGGAGGCTCGAACGTCGTGTGCCGAACTGGCTCGGTAGCCCCCATTGGTGTCTTTGCAGGGTATTACTCTGGAAGCGACACGACTAGGTAGTTCTAGTTCCATATGTCCTGTCGTCGTGATGCAATGATAGGGCGGACGCGGTGACCCGGGAAAGCATGCGCTGGTTTCAGAAACCTTGTGAGCCAGGGTACTACTGCGTCAATGGGGTGCGCAACCCGTGTCCGACTGGCACCTTCGGCAGCACCGGCCAGCTTGTGACGCCATTTTGTTCTGGCAAGTGTTCCGCAGGTCACCTGACATCTCCTATGCATGAATCATCCAAACTTCCCTCACTAAAAGTCGTCGGCATTGAAGGGTACTACTGCACTCAGGCTAGCACCTCAGCAACCCAAATCATGTGTGGTGATGTGAGTGTGTTCTGCCCCGTTGGCTCGAGTGCTCCACTGGCGGTCGATGCTGGCTACTACAGCGTTGGCGCAACCAATAGTACAAGGCAAGTCCCTTATAGTTCACTGGGAATGATGTACCTGGGAATGATGTGCCTGGTATGAACGTTTCATGTAGAGTGGGGCAAGCGCTGTGCAACGTGGGACAGTTTTGTCGGGGTGGAATTGCGTATGACTGCCCCCAAGGCACGTACGGCGACATTCCAGGTACATTTGACGTTGGATTATGGCTTATCCGGTGTAATTGCGTGCATCACGGAGTAGGATTGACCGTCGGGCAATGCACTGGTTGGTGTGCAGCTGGCTTCTATTGCCCTCCACGAAGTGTGTCGGCGACAGCCAACAGGTACTACAACAATGCCATTGCCCAGCACCTGAGAGGAAACACGTATGTAGATGTGCCGATGGATACTATTCCATCCGAGGCCAAGGCTCATGCATGCAATGCCCATCGAGCCGATCTACATTTCGATGCCAAGACAAACGAGAGTGCTGCGCGTAACGAACGTCCTTTCGGCTAAGAGAGGGGGTGCAGGCGATATTTCACCTATATCAGTAAAGTAATACGTATAATTACCTTAACTAAATATACTTTGACGCATGTTATCCGAAAACTCACATCCAATTCAACAGTTCCTGTTGCATGTTATACAGACATTGAACGGTTTCCACAATATATTCATTTTTACAAACCCCGAACTTAAAACACATTATACTTTTTATATGCAACCTTAATCGCACCTATTTAAGATACAACTACAACATAATTTCGGACAAAACTCAGCAATTAAAACGATGATTTTCGGTTGTAACCATACCTTCTCGGCCTTTTGGCTAAGATCAAGTGTAGTATCTGTTCTAATCAGTGTGAAAACTGATTACCATATTTAATATGGTTT
>NW_009798351.1:217527-223208 GCF_000520075.1 Aphanomyces astaci | reverse complement strand
AAAAACTTCTGGCATGAAATAGTGTTTTTGCCGCGGTTGACCCCCGTGATGCAGTGTTTTTGGCTCTTTGACGTGCTCTCCGAGTGTGCGGCGATGTTGACGGCCGAAGCTGAGAACATTGCACTATCCGACGTGGTCAAGGAGTTGATTTGGTAGTCCGAGGTACTCGAAGAACTGGGATTTCCCCAAGGAAGAATTGTCGTACACTGCGACAACGAAAGCGCTATTGCGATCGCGAAGAACCCAGGCTAACATGAGCGAACGAAACATATCAGCACCAAGTGCCATTTTGTGCTGGACCACGTGGAGAAGGAACTCGTCGACTCCACTACTGTCCAACCAAGATGATGATCGCTGACATCCTCACCAAGGCAATTCCGCGGGAGCAATTCGAGACCCTGCGATCCAAGTTGGGGATTGAAGATGGAACCACGCACAGCGTGAACGTACGAGAAGTACACGGCAGCTAAACAGGCAAGCCAAGACTATCCTGCAGTCCGACTGGGCGACTGCAGATGGACCACGATTTGAGTGGAGTATGAGAAGTACACAGCTAAGACTGGTCAGTGTATTGAATGAATGGATTAGTAGTTAGTTCAGTGGGAACTTGACGAGCGTATTGCAATCGTCAATCCCTATCAACTTAGGCGTTATACAATGTATATGGAAATATAGCTGAGTGGTGAGTTCCCGCTTAGCATGCGGAAGGTACAGGGATCGATCCCAGCTAGGTGAGATATTCCGGATAATCTTGAGTTACCGGACAATCATCACCAGGCTGGCGGTTGGGCTCGGCACGGCACCTTTCCGCGAGCAGTCACAATGCCTACAAAAATAGTAGATGACCCTTGCGAGTAGACACAGCTCTTCCGTTTGGTTTTTAACTTACAATTGAATTTACCTTCAACCCACTAAGTGTTCCCTCTCCAACTCACTAATGCGTCATGGTTGCCGGTCACCGTGATGTCGTCGACGTATACAGTCAAAAGCACCACTGATTCTCCCACTCTTTTGATGTAGAGGCAGGCTTCCTTGACGCACTGCACGAAGCCGACTTCGACCAGAATCTTGTGCAGTGTCAAGCACCAGCATCTTGGGGCTTGCTTCAGACCGTAGATCGCCTTGACGAGCTTGCAAACCTTGTTCTCGAGGCCAGGCACGACGAAGTTGGGTGGCTGCTTCATATAGATTTCCGTGTCGTCATCCATGGCGCCGTTGAGAAACGCAACGACATCCATTTGACGCACATTCCAACTGTGCTTTGCAACCAAACACAGGATCAAGCGCAGCGTGTTGAGTCGAAGCACGGGTGCAAAGATCTCCGTGTAGTCGAGGTTTTCGCGCTGTAGGAATCCCTTGTTGACCAGGCGAGCCTTGTATTTGGTGAACTTCCCCATGGCATCGAGCTTGGTTTGCCATAACCACTTGCATGCGAGAGCCTTTCATCCTGGGGGCAGGTCGGTCAGAGTCCAAGTCTCATTGCTGACTAGCGAGTCGAACTCGGCTTGAGTTGCTTCAAGCCATTTGGTCTTGTTGGTACTTTCTTCGACGTCCTTGAACGACTGGGGCGACCGAATTCGCTTGGTGGCCACTTGGGTTGTTGTTGAATTCCATGTCCGAATCGTTCGAGTTTTCGGTGTTGGAGCATGCAGGTTCGGCGTCTTCATCCACTTCGTGTTGATCTTCGGAACTTGGTGTCGGTGTTGGTGCCGGTGTTGGGTCGACTTTCGCGTTCGTACTTGATGCTCCCACTGAAGCTTCTTGACGAGGAACTTCCACAGAGTCGAATGGCACTGCGTCTTCGACTGGTATGTCGTCGTTGTCATGTGCAGCATGCAAGTCGTCGTCAATCCGAACGTCTTCAGAGTCAAATCGCACTTGCTGCGTAGGATTCGGCGATGCACCTTCAACGAACTTGACTGAACGGTATTCAAACAGACCGCCGGAGTCCAGGTCGATGAGTCGATAGCTCTTGCGTTGACTTGAGTATCCCACAAACACGCACTTGGTCGCTCGAGGGTCGAGCTTGGTGCGCTTGGCCTTGTCGATAAACGCAAAAGCAGTGCATCCAAACGACCGAAGGTGCTCGATGTTTGGCTTTCGGCCATGAAGAGCCTCAAACGGAGTCTTGCCGCCGAGTGCCTTTGTGGGACTTCGGTTTTCGGTGTACACTACGTAGTTGAGTGCTTCATCCCAGTATTCGTTGGCCATGCCGGAGGCTTGCAGGATGCACCGGACTTTGTTCATGATGGTGTAGTTGGGCTTCTCGGCGATGCAGTTTTCTTCGGGCGAGTAAACGTTGGTGAAAAGTTGCTCGATGCCGAGGCTACTGCAGTACGCCTTGAGGTCCTTGTCCAGGTACTATTTGGCGTTGTCTGTCATGATTGCCTTGAGTTTTTCAGAACACGAACGCTCCGAGTGCACATGGAATTTCTTGAAGTTCGCCAGAGTTTCCGATTTGGATTCGAGCAGAAATAGCCACTTGAAACGCGATGCCTCGTTCACGTACAGCTCGGAGTGTCGTTTGCCACCGAGAGTTGGCGGCGTGATTGGACCACCCTTGTTGATGTGCACGCGCTCCAACGGCACTTGTGCACGGTATGGATGGGTGTTCTTGTAGCTCATCTTTCTCTCTTTGGCCACTTCGCATGTCTCGCACGAGTATTCTTCAGCCAGATCGGACTTGGTCAATCGCAGGCCGTCCATGACACCGTCACTTGCCGCTTGCTTAATTGCGCCAAAGTTGAGATGGGCCAAACGAAGGTGCCACTGCACCAATTTTGGAAGAGTTTCACGCACAACGCACGCGTTGACTTGCACTTCATGGGGTCGGAGGACATACAGGCCGCGGTGTTCCTCAAACTTGAGTATGATCGTATCCATGATCATGATCGCACTGAACAAATCCCAACGCGCAAGTTCGAATCCATCCTTCAAGAGCTGACGAAAGGACATAGGTTCTTGGTCACGCTAGCCACATACTTGGCACTTGCCCGCTCGAGGCGATAAGTTTCGTCCACTTGAATGGCCAGAGCGCCACTGTGAGTCGCCGTCACCGTGGAGTTGTCTACAAGACTCAGCGTCACGGGACAGTTTCTTGAACTTGGTCTTGTCACCAGTCACGTCTGCCGTGCATGCACTGTCGAGGATCCATCCATCGGAGAAGTCGATGAAGATCTGGGTTGTAGCCAGGATGAAGCCTTGGTCGATGTCATCGAGGATATTGACTTCATGGTCTTCAGGTGTTGGTAAGCACTTGCCGCGGTTGCCCTTGGCCAAGTCGCGCTTCTTGAATCTGCATTCGATGGCATGGTGGCCGATCTTGTGGCAGTTGGAGACGGCTCACGACTGCTCAGAATCTCCACTTCGTTGGGTACGCTTCCTTGGCACTTGTAAGCAGAACACGGCCGAGCATGTCATCGTCCACACGAGATCCCATGAGAAGCAGCTTCTGTTGCAAGATACGCAGCTCCGTGATGTGCTTCTGCATCGAGGAACCAGTCACATACACCTTGGTGTGGAGCTCGTGGATGACATGGGACACGTCCGCATACGTTCGCGCTTCATATCGTCGACCAGGAGCTGCCTCACTTCAGTCGAGGTCGCCACATGTGACACATAGGCCAGGTTGTCGTCGTCGGGGGAGTTGACGAGCAAGTCGAACTCGTCTTCTTCCTCGCTGTCGTAGTCTTCATCGTCATCGTCATCGCTCTGTTCGTCGCCGTTGACGACTTTCCAGAGGCCCTTGCTGCGCAGCTTCGCTTGAATTCGCACCTTGAAGATGTCGAAATTTGCGCCACGAAACACGAGAGGCTGCGCCTTGTTGTTGTCCTTGAAGATGTCGGTAGTTGGGCTCATCACCTTAGAGAGATGGAGAGAGAACACTTGATGGGTTGAAGGTAAATTCAATTGTAAGTTAAAAACCAAACGGAAGGGCTGTGCCTACTCGCAAGGGTCATTGCTGTGCCTACTCGTAAGGGTCACCTACTATTTTTGTAGACATTGTGACTGCTCGCGGAAAGGCGCCGAGCCCAACCGCCAGCCTGGTGATGATTGTCCGGTAACCTCAAGATTATCCGGAATATCTCACCTAGCCGGGATCGATCCCTGTACCTTCCGCATGCTAAGCGGGAGCTCACCACTCAGCTATATTTCCAAATACATTGTATAACGCCTAAGTTGATAGGGATTGACGATTGCAATACGCTCGTCAAGTTCCCACTCAACTACTAATCCATTCATTCAATACACTAGCTAAACAGTCTTAGCTATGTACTTCTCATATGCACGTACCCCACACAGCTCGTGCAATTTGCCAACGCCTTAACCACTCGGCCAAGCTGACTGAGTGGTTAAGGTGTTGGCAAGACGAATTCGTGGACCTTGACAGCCAACGCACACCCCACCTGATAAAAACTTCTGGCATGAAAGAGTGTTTTTGCCGCGGTTGACCCCCGTGATGCAGTGTTTTTGGCTCTTCGACGTGCTTTCCCGAGTGTGCACGTACCCCACACAGCTCGTGCAACTTGCCAACGCACACCCCACCTGATAAAAACTTCTGAACTTTCCAATTTGCCTCGTACCCCTCACGTCAAGAAAGCCTTCAAGTGCCGCCGTGCTCAAGATGTCCAAGATGCCATCTGTCAAGTTGCTCCGTGAGACCATCACTCACGGAGTCGAAAAATCAAACTTCCATCTGGAAGATGTGTCAGGGCCAACCATCCATCCATCCAAATGACGGTGTGAGTAACAATTCGTTACTCACCCAACTTCGAAGTTAGACTACGGTCGAAATCGAAGTTGGCGACTCCTTCGACCCTCCTGGTGCTGGATCTGCGTCGCCTCCGGAAGACCGCCCCCGGGTTTCACCTGACGCTCCACTCTCTGGGGCGTCAGTAAGGGCTAGCCACCACTCCCAAGGTACGTCGGTGGCTAGTCCTTCCCCCACTGTTAAGACCGTGGTGTCTCGTCGGGCTGGTCACCCTTGTCTAGCTAACCCTCCCGTCGCGCCGAGACAGGGCAGTCCAATCCCTTTTGGAAAGCTCAACTGCGGAACGACTGCCGATGTCTAGCCAAGACCTCACTCAGCCTGCCCCTCGAGACGGTGGTTGTGTGTACACGTCCCCCGTGCGGCGTGACGCGGTAGTGACATCGGAAGTGACCGAACCAATGCGTCATGAGGCTGAGAGTTCCTTCATTGGTGAACACCTCCTGGATCCTACTGTCACTCGCGGAGTCTCAGACGGAGATGGCAGTATCCCAGGGGTGAATCTCGCCGATCTCAGGGTACAACTCCAAGTGCCGCATGAGAACGCGGGGAGGGCCTTAGTCGAAAGACCCTTTGGATCTACCGCTACAGCATGTCTGGCCCCGACCAGTCTTGTCAACAATGAGGCTGGTCACACGACTACCAACCGTGCACCCGTCTGTGATGAGCCTCCCAGAACGGGGGATGAATCAACTCCAACTCAAGAAAACGCAGATCCAGCATCAGGAGTGGTTGGAGCTGAGGAGTCAGCTTTCGATCGAGACTCGTCGAACAAGTCTCACCACGATCGAGTTGACCATGGGCAGTCCTCTCATGGGAGAGATTCGAATCACTCGTCCAGCAACACGCAAGACCAAACGTGGACCACAATGACGATGCGAAATCTAAACATGCCACGTCTGCGGTGGACAAG
>NW_009798351.1:199989-215900 GCF_000520075.1 Aphanomyces astaci | reverse complement strand
GTGGTTAATTGAGTTTTATTACCTTATTAGTTGAGCAAAGGCCCTAATGAACTAACTAATTTTCCTCGTACTGTATAAATATGTGTTTTGGGTACAGTGCGCGAGGGAAGTTGTTCGAATATGGTTGTCACCGTCGGGTGGACTGAGTTCTAGGCGTGGACGGAATCAGGGATTACATGCAGCTTCAACCATGGGTCAGCACTCAGCGCTCGAAGAACGTTGAACACTTTGGAGTAGCCTTTCTTGAGAGGCAAGTCTCGAAGTAGGAGCCGCAGGTGCATCTTGATTAGGTTGGCTGCATGGATCGCTGTATCCACGGGAGTCTTGGGGGTAAGGTCGGGTCGGAACGTTCGATCGGCGCGTTGGAGCCAGATTTGATAGTACACGCAGGCTCGGACAATGGGCCAGATCTTCAACAGTCCACGGACGTAGTAACCATCTTGGGGCTTGGGCAGCTCAAAAAACAACTCGAACGCATTGCGCGGGAACGGACATTGCAGCGCTCGTTGGATGCGCTTGAAGTGGTGCCAGACCGACAGGCCGTAGCG
This sequence comes from Aphanomyces astaci, assembly GCF_000520075.1. Taxonomy (NCBI): domain Eukaryota; phylum Oomycota; class Saprolegniomycetes; order Saprolegniales; family Verrucalvaceae; genus Aphanomyces; species Aphanomyces astaci. Next base: position 215,352 of record NW_009798351.1, on the reverse strand, counting down.
GCACGCGAATAAAAAGTGTTGGTACGTCTCGTTCGAACCGCAGAAAATACAAGTGGGCTGGGGGGAGCGATATTGGAACAGATATTGCATGGCGTTGGCGCGAAGCAGCGTCTTGTACACAAACTCGCCATACCTAGGCAAGATGTGTTCGGGGCGTGAGAAGACGGCAAGTTGCTTCAAGCGCTTGGGGTCGGCGTAAAAGTCGGCGGGGAGACCGAGGTGCTTGGTTGGAATCAAGGACGAGTCTGCCACTGGAGGTGCCCGGATTTTGGCCGCTGTTGAGGACGCTGCGGCCAACTCAATGGGCACAAGATCCGGGCGGAGAATCCAGGAGACTTCCAAGAGCGGCGGGCGGCGGACGGGCAAACGGAATGGCGGAGGGTTCGCTTCGGGGACGACTTCGAACAGGTTCGACAACTTAGTCATCAAGATGGTGATCCAATGCTTGGTTGGAGGCTCGAGATTGGAGCGTATACACGCCTGGTGGATCAAGGCGTACACGGTCGAAGCCGGCCAAAGTCGGTGACACGGTGTCAGAAAGTGGGACACTTGTGTGAGTCCGAGTGACGCCAAAGTTCTTGCCTGGGGCTGTGACGACGCGGAGCAGTGATCGTAGAGGTTTTCCAGGCCAGGCAAAAACGCATTGTGCCACAGGGGGACGGTCCACGAGGGGGCATTGGACGGAAACCCAAACATAGTCCATCGGGACGTGAACCATTCTGAGAGCAGACTTGTCCACATTGGAGTGATGCCCGGGTGTTTCATGAATTGCTTCATGAAGGGTGAAGTACCCTGTGCCAGCAGCAGATCCCGTGGAGAGCCCCACGGATGGAACGCTTTCTCAAGCAAAGCATAGCCAGGAGTAATCCAGGAGGGGATCGCGGACTTGGATGACGGCACTGCGAACGCCTTCACGCATCGAATCATCACAGCGCGGTTGTGTTGTTGCCAGAGCTTCAGTGCGTGGTGCAGGCCAAGACCACCCGTGTGCTTCGACATGAAGACCAGGTCTTTCTTGATGAGGCGGAGTCCATGCGTGTTGTTCGACGGGTTGATGTCTTCGCCATGGAGGAATTGAAGCATGGCGTTGTCGATCAACTTCGCGCATGCTTTGTCCGCGGGGACAAAGGACAACTGATACCACATGACTGGCAGACATATGGAGTGCAAGATGGCCACCTTGCCAGCAAGGGTGCGAGCCTTATAGCACCACAAGGACAGTCGAGCAATGAATTTGTCAAACACATAGCTGAACCTTGCCTTGGGGGTCAAGTGCGGTGCCACCAGAATGCCCAAGGCCTTCGTTGGCGAGTCCGTGGCGACAAGGAGGGGAGCCAGACATGGGGAGGCCTGACAATACGTCAAGACTTGCGTCTTGTCCACGTTGAGGCGAAAGCCGGACTTGTCGCAGAAGCCCTGAACCAGTGCGAGTTGACGATGGAGAGACTTCTCGTTGACAGCATAGAGTTGTGAGTCATCCGCGAAGAAGCTGCCAGTGTGGACGCGGTCTCCAGTGCGGATGCCGTACTTGGGGTGTTGGCGCAAAAGCTGACACATGGGCTCCAAAGCAATGACAAAAAGCAATGGAGACAATGGGTCGCCTTGAAGGACTCCGCGATGGATGCGAACCGACTTGGACAAATGGCCATTGACCAGGATTCGCGTCCGTCGTCCAGAATAGAGTACCCGTACGATATCCACAAACGCTTTGGGGAATCCATAGTGCTCACGAAGCAAGTAGGAGTGGTCCACACGATCGAACGCCTTCTCAAAGTCCAGGAGGGCTACCATGGACGATGGGGAGTGTTGCTTCACGTAGTGCAGCATGTCGTCGAGGCGCTGGATGTTCGTCTGGATGTTGCTTTGGCGGATGAAGCCTTGCTGATCGTGGTGGATGATGTTGCGAACATGCCGTTGGAGTCGGTGGGCCAAAATGCTTGTGAGAATCTTCACGTCCACGTTGAGCAAGCTGATTGGACGGTAGTTCTTCGCTTGAGACTTGGGGCCCTTCTTGTGCAGCAATATCAGTGTGCTGACAAGTTGCATGGATGTCAGATGCGGACTGGCGTGGAGCTGCTTCGTAAAGACCAATTCCAAGACCAGAGACCACTTCAAATGGCAGCGCGTTGGGGCCAGGGGCGGAATTGGAGCTGCTGTGGCGGATGGCATGGTAAAATTCATTCGCCAACAGCGGAGCGGCCAGTTCTTGTTGAGCTTGGACCGACAGTTGGGTGTCTCGCGTCAATGGCCCCAGAAACGCAGACAAGTCGTCGTCGGATGCACGCAGCTCCGGTGCGGCAAACAAGTCCGAGTAGTAATCCACCAGTGTGTTGGAGACACCAGTTTGGTCGGATACCAGGTTTCCGTTGGCGTCTTCCAGTTCTTTGAAGACCGTCTTCCGCAGTGGAGTTGGAATTGGTGACGAGAAGTGAAAGCGCGAAGACCTTTCCGCCTTGTACAAGTGTAGCTGGAACGCTTGTTCTTGGAGGAACTTCTTTTGCTGATCGTGCAGGTGACGGATTTGCTGCTGGAGGTCCCGAACGCGATCCACCAAAACCGGGTCTTGCCGCATGTTGGGAACTTGGAGCAAGGCCGCGATTTCAAGTGCCAATTTCTTCAACGGCAAACGCTGCTTGTCGAGTTGCTCGTCGTGAAACAGTTTGAGTTGCTGCCGGATGTCGGTGACTAAGATGTCGTAGGCTTTGCCGACATTGTGGAAACCATTGGACTTGGCGAGGAAGCGGTCCAAGCAACCATGAATGATAGTTGCGGCTCGAGGAAGTCGCAGCAGCCACGGCGGGGCCTTCCAGGAACCGGAGCCATGTCGCGTAGTCTGTCGTTGGGCAATGATTCGACAAGCCACGTGATCGGCGTGAGGGATATGCGGCAAGTGCGCGGCTTTCCAATGCGCCAACCTTGCCAAACTCGAAGAGCAGAAGATGTAGTCCAGGCGGTTGATGAGCTTGGGACTGGTAAAAGTCTTCCGCAGTGGATTTTGCTGGCGAAACAGGTCCACGATGGACAAGTCTCGCATCCAGGTCAACAAGGCGTCTGTTCCGGCCATGGTGGCGGCGCTGGGGTTGAGCGAGTCCAAATCCTTGTTGAGCGTGCAGTTGAAGTCGCCTCCCACAATGTGGAGGAAATGTGGGGGGAAGTCGCGTGGCAGTTCGTCGAAGAAGCGCGCTCGCTCGGACCATGAAATTGGCGCGTACACGTTGTGGAGAACAATCGTGGCAGGGCCAAGAACACAACGCACTTGCAGATATCGTCCGCGAAGAATCGGATTGTCGTGTGGAATGTCGACGGCGTTCTTCAGGGGTGAGTGGGGGTGGAGGAGAGTTGCCAAGCCGCCCGTGGCGGGTGATGTGGGCTCCAAAGGGTAGAGTGGGGCCTCAAAGAACACAACCCCGTCGTGGTTCGTGAGACGTTGCCAATGGTAGGACACTTTGTCTTGCAAACTCGGCGCGCGGAAACGCGTTTCTTGGACGAAGGTGACGTCGTGTGTGCTTGAGAGTTTCTGGAGGATGTACCGGTGGCTGTTGGAGAAGCCGTTGGTGTTGAGGAGATGATTTGTGGGTCCCAATCCACGAGATCAGATGGGAAAGCAGCAAAGTGGTCGTGACTCAAAAGTACACAGTGCAGTAAATAACGTGGTGGTGATCGATGGTTGCGTGAAAAGCAAGGGGTGCTTATGCTTCCACGTGGGCTTTGTCCCATGCAGGAGATACAGCGAACCGGGGAGAAGCTGGACCCCCCAATATACTGGACCACTTCTAAAATGTGATGTATTTATATTTAAAATACACTCATCGTTAAACTGAATATATGCAACATGTCAGCCAATCAGATTTCTTTGACTAAGATGGCTGCGATTGGACATTTCAAAATCAACCACGCTCACCATCTCAAAGACATCACTTTCAACCTTCCTTGCAGCCGATCTCACGCCACCACGCCGGCACCAGCAATCGTACACCCTGGCAAGAAAACAAGCGCTCCTTGCTCAATTCGATGGGCTTGGTGTCAGCAGCCGTAAGTTTTGTATGGAGAATGGCATTCCACGGACACACGGACCACCTGGATGACACTCCATACGACGCTTATGGCTGCTACATGCACGCGAAGCGGCCGACAAAGCGCCAAGGACATGATCCCTTTCAAGCACGACTTGCTCACGTTCATGAAGACTGTGCGTCGCGATGAGCACATTCTTACCTCGATGCACATGATCAACTTCATGAAGACCTACCTCAAGGATTGGCTGGATACGTATGTCGACGGTAAAGTGAACCCCTACAAGTCTCTCCTGCGCTTGTGCCAGTCGTTTGCCGTACACCACCGCTTTTCGCAACGCGTACCATGCTACACGAAGCTCCCAGAACTCGACATGGCGCTCATCCGGAATGACTTTGCGGCGACGTTTTGGAACAAGTACAACGACCACAATATCCGCGACATTATCAACGCGGATGAGACGGCCGTTTACTACGACATGCCACCCGGCAAGATTTGGGTAGAAGTCGGCAAGTCATCCAAGGTCGATGTGGCGCAGAAACATTCTGACCGCCTCACTGCTATGTTCTACTGCCGCGCCGACGGTACGCTACCCATGTGATATTGTTTGGTAATTTTCGTGTAGGGTCGAAGTTACATTGTGTATGGTACTCTTGGTGGCCCGATTGACTCGCACGAGCTTGCAACGTATCCCAGCGGAAACAACTACGAAGTCCAAAAGTTAGGGTGGATGGATGGTCGTGTGTGGCGAACGTATCTTGACATGCTGCAGTATGAAATACATGGACCCACCGTCATATTGGTGGACAATTTCGACGCTTACGTTACCCAAGAGTCGTCATAGTCTGTTGTTCGTGGCTTGTTTAGTGTGCTAGAGCCGCTCCCTCCCAACTGCACCAGCGTGTGTCAACCGTTAGAGGTTGGCGTCATGGGTCCATTCAAGAAAATGCTCCGCACCTTGTGGCTCGAAGAAATCCCCGTGGTCAGTGCAGGTAAAAAGCGCTTGGCCATGATCAAGCGATCGATCAAAGCCTGGGATAAGATTTCTGCCGACGCGATCAAGAAGTCCTTTGTAAAAGCCATTCCTCGACCGGAAATAGTTTTAGTATAATTACTACGTAGTATGTCTAGTAATTGTGTGTGTGAAGGACTTCATTGTTTGTATGCTATTTTCGGCGGCTGATCTAAGGTTTCACAAATATGCAACAAGTTTCCCTTGTAACGTTACATGAATTTTAGCCAATCAGACATTTCTCGATTTTTGAGTTTATTATATTTTGGTCCATAGACTAAAACAGGAATTGTAATCCACACCATGTCCAGTTTCTCCCCGGTTCACTGTATATGGTAGGTAGGCATATCCCTAACGATATAAATTACTCGGAGTAGTTAATGTTTGTATGTGGTCATAGCAGGTTCAGTATCATTGCAGCAAGCATCTTGACGTGTTGACGTAATACAAGTTGTTTGCCAGAATGAAAACGGCAAACAACTTGTTTTACGAAACGCCTGTAAAACAACCACCTTCAACCAACCGATCATCACATTAAATGAAGTAACTTTAAACAACGCACCCAACCGTTATTCAAGTTACTTTAGACGTTATTGAAGCCTGAGAAATTTTAAACAATGAATTTAACCCTGGAATTGCCAAAAAAGGTGCAAAGCACAATGCGTGCGAAATCACGTTTTATTTTGTCTCGCCAAGCCAATCAGATTCGCCGGATTGCAGGCTTTAAGCATGTATTTTCAGATCTGCCGAATTCAAGATATTTATCAAAGTATACAAGTTTTCCCTTTGTGGCGGGTTTATTTCCGACTAGAGGTATTAATAGTACTTTAGTTGACATGTCAGTTGCGAAGACATATCACATGTCACATTATTCAAAATGACAGTGTCCTCCAAATATTCATATTCAGATCATAAATAGATTATTAGATTCTACAAGGCATCATTTTATAAAGTTACGTGCTTAGACTTAACCTGTAGAATAGCACAACCTTAGCTATAGATAGATACAAACAGGAAATGTATTGCTAGGGGCTCCTCTGGATGCCACATTTTATGTCATAAAATAGCGAATTTCTCCATAAAATGTAGAAATGAAAAGTCGTCAATTTTTTTCGTCTGGATACCACAAAATACAATACTTTTATTCCAAAATTGAAGGCCAAAAAGGACGAAACTATGGCATAAACCCCGAAACCCCGAAAGACAGTCTATCAAACCAGTTTCATCGAAAACCGCGCATTTCGAAAGATCGCTGTCAACCTCAGGAGTGAATCATGGGACTTGGACGGACGACCTCGACATCTCCTGGCTCAAGGAGCTTGTGTACCAAGCGGCCGTGGTTGGGAAACGTGCGCGCAATGGATACAAGAAGGAGGCGTGATCAACCATAGCCAGCCTCAAGGCCCACCGTTCACGATGCAACAGCTCAAATCAAGACTCGTCATGTGCCGCGCAAATCGCCGAAAGGTTTCGATGGAGGCATCTCGATGCCTTCGAGCATTTCAGACACCCACATGGCCCCAGTCAAGACAGCGTCTTCGACGACGCCGAAAGAGCTGTCGGAGCACACATAGTTGTAGCTTCATCCGAGCTGCGTGTAACTTTCGCGCGCAATCAAATTTCAGCGAGATGACAGTTTCATCATGTGGATCCAGACGGTTTCTCAAACATTGTTTTTTGGTATTTTGGTCAAAAAGTGCAAAATCTCAAAACCCATTTATGGCATAATTTTATGACATAGTATCCAGAGGAGCCCTAAAGTTCAACTGCATAAACACTCGGAATAGATGGGATAGAGTGGAGATTCTTTAGCACTGAATATATCATAATCATTTTTTCCCCACAATATTTATCCACTTACCTAGAATCCGGATAAACATCCGGACATATCGGCTTGTGACTTTTCCTGCCGAGTACGAATTGGCATTACTGTACCGATTTCGGGGAGTTACGCAAGGCAGAGTCCAAAGGCTCGCGCTCCTAGTAGTTGGTGGGACCGCCTCGGCCCAGCCCATCAATATTTCTAGGCCGGATACCTGCACTGTCTTGTTCCCTTGGTATTCGGAGGAGTCCCTGTACTCATGGTACTTGGTGGGAGGGGTCTTAAAAATGCAGATCACAAGGACACATGGTATGAAAACCTAACTAGTATTCAGTTTCTCAACTACATTTCGTCGACCTAACTACTTCAGTCAATGCACTCCGCCAACGTAAGGGAAACATCGTCTTCTGGATCCAAAGCCTCGAAAACACCAGAGTCGCAGAGATCCTGCAAGATGTCATCTCCACCAGAGTCCTCGGGGTACTGTAGGGCATGGTCTACAAGAGCGGTACCAGGGTCAACAATTAGACACTTTTCAAATCCTTTCACAATTATTGTCGTAGGCACTTCGTCCCAGACATCAGAGATCCATTCGACGATATCCCAGAGCTCAGGACACTTCAGCCGAAACGCCGTGCCTCCGCCTCGTCCGCTAAGCGCAATTGATCGTCGTAGGTAGTCAACCCATTTACGTCGTATTGATGCTTTGATAGGCTTCATCCAAGCAACGTCGGCAGGCTGGCATATCCATGTGAAAGTTGGCGCCACACGGTAGAGGTGCACTTGTAGGTACCTCGCTCGTTCGACAACTTCATCAATGAAGTGAGCGCTAAAGTCATCCCATAGGAGCAAGACTGGGTCCACGGCTTGGCCGCGTCGATGGCCAAAGTGGAAGTCAAGGAAGCGCAAGGAAATACTGGCATTGTACCAGGCTGAAGGGTTACCGTAGATTTGGAGGGGGAAGTTGGCTTCGAGGTCTTCGATTTCCTTCCAAACTTGACGCCCAAAACCGTGACGTTGGGTAAGCTTTTCTTGAACAACTGGCTTGATTGTTGACGCTTTACTCTTCAGGACCAAAAAGAGAGGATACTTCGTTCCCTTGGTATCGGCCAGAAGCATAGCAGTCACCCGATCCTTGTCGTGACCAGACGCGTTGATCCACACAGTCAACTTGGCACCTTTGTTGTCCATTGTTTGCTTTGGAAGGCACTCGTAGTTGATACCTGTTTGATCTGCGTTGAATACTCCGATTATGCGATTGTCCTTGCAAATAGACGCCTTGAACTCGGCAAGTGCTTTCTCTCCATCATCAGCAAAGTTCGCTTGGCCAGATCGAGTCTTCGCTCGGATCGCAAGTCCCCATCGTTTCATGAACCCTTTCATCCACGATGGACTTGACTTGAACTGGTTCGCTGCTAAGCCTTGTTCTAACGCCACATCCATTGCCTTACACGCAAGGAGAGCTTTCGATACAGGTATGCCATCTTTACGAAGTTCGGATACCCATTGAGCAATGTTTTCCTGTGCAACACGGGTAAGCGTTGTAGATACGCCTTGCTTGCGTAGTGTACGCATGTCCCGCGTTCGAGCCTTACAACAAGCCATAGTGATGTGGTCCCGTTGTGATTCCCAGCGCAGGATCTGCTTCCAGACAGTAGTGCGCTTTGCTCCAGCGACACCGGGGAAGAACGTGTCGATGGCGGATTCCATTGAATGTTCTTTGTGCCAGTTGATTATATGAAGCTTTTTCTCGTAGGTATGGTAGAGGTTTTTGTGCTTCTTGTGCCATCACGTGATTTGCTTGGTACTAGGACGCCCAGAGCGTCGACCATCGAGCTGAGTTGGCGCCATTATTGTTGCAACTTGCCGCCTTTCTGCAAATCAATGCAGGATATATAAAGTTTCATGGGTATAGTTTACGAACAAGGTATTGCAGAAAATAATATTTTCACTGAATAAGTATTTACAGTTTCTTTCTCTGCTCAACTGACATGTCAACTTCCATGTAGCGAGAATTTCACAAGAAATCGGATTTTAGAGAGTCCTAATTAAGTTTGTATCTTAGAAGGTATGATTAAAATCAATCAGGAATGATGCTCAATTTTCACTGTGCTTCCGTATAATTTCTATGCACCTATATCTGATTTCTCCTGAACTTATCGGGTTATAGAGGTTTTGATGGAGATATGTGGTGCAGCAAATATGATAATACCTGTATAATATAATAATATCTGTACTACACCCTATCATTTTCAATCGGAGGTACCTCGAAGTACTGCTGTTAATACTAGTATTATTGTGCTTTGCACCTTCTTTGGCAATTCCAGGGTTAAATTCATTGTTTAAAATTTTCTCAGGGTTAAATAACATCTAAAGTAACTTGAATAACGATTGGGTGCGCTGTTTAAAGTTACTTCATCTAATGCGATGATTGGCTGGTTGAAGGTGGTTTTACAGGCACTTTCGTAAAACAAGTTGTTTGCCGTTTTCATTCTGGCAAACAACTTATTTTACGTGACACGTCAAGGTGCTTGCCGCAATGAAACCGAATCAGGTATGGCAACATACATGACCCCCTGACCTTCATCCGTGATCACTACAAACATCAACTACGCCGAGTAATTTATAACGTCAGGGATATAGTTAGGCTAGTCGTCGTTCTGTCCAATGATTTAAAGCTATGCCATACCTACAGCACTTTGATCTGTACTAACGTTAGTACTGTACGTGGAAAGCAAGGGCGCTCTACGACTACACGTTGTATAGTACAGTACTCCCATTTCACATCCAAATACGGTATGCATCGTGATGAACTGGTGGTTGCATTGCGTATGTTTGGCCTAGTGCTGCAATGCGATTAGTCAGCAGTTGAAATAAAGTAAGGGTTGTTTTATTCTGCTGAAATGCAGAACATGGGTTTAGCGTTGTTTTATCTTCAATCGGGCTTATAGTATTATTTTAAACGTCTGGTTGTTTAACGCAGTTAAACAATGGGCAAATTACATGAAATTCACATTCTACGCAATTCGTAGGCCAGAACTTGACTTTGTATGCAATTGTAGGCGCACACCCCTATGATTTCGCCATTGAAATCCTCCACCTCAATTTGTTTCCAAGTTATATACGAATTTGTAGCAAACATAAAATTTCGCTTTTCATTTGTGAAATGACGAAATCGTAGGGAGCTGGTCCTACGATTTTCATATCCAATGAGATCTCAAGAAAATCACAAATTGTGGGACTCCAATTTTGACCAATTCTCTATCGCACAGGTCACATATCAATAGCGAACGTGAGGCTTCGTACTGGTAATGACATCGATAGCATTATGAATGTAGCAGTACACAAGTTGTACTACGTTGAACGTAGTAAGTAGTACTTCGTAGGAAGGAGTGACCGTTTTAGCAGTGTCAAAGTGATCTGTTGAGTTGACAGTCGAGCTGGACGCGTTTGCGAATCAAGACTTTTTGGAAATTATTGTGTGGACAAGCAACACACAAGACCCGTAAGTATATCTCTGTTATGAAACAAGTATTGAAGTATTTACGGGTAAAGTTGTTGACAGTGGCCTATTAACATTTCTCCACATTTTCCTCTGTTCGCTAACAATCAAGTGCACGCAAATGAATAAATTCTACTTCAGGAGTAACGTTAAGATCAGGTGGTTGAATGTTTACCTTTGAGGACCTTGACGTATGTACTACTAGTATGGCGTTGCATTACTCTATGCAGAGGCACGTTGAAGTCATCCGACGATAGCTGATGGCTTGCAAGCGGGCAAGGTCGTGGTGACGGCATGGATGCTTACAGTCAACTTTGATAGCTGAAATACTAACCTAGTACTAGTACATGACTACTGTATTGTATTCCATCGTCGCATAATTGTACTCGTATCATGCAGCCGGCATTGTCAAGGACGTTTGTTAATAGTGTTTCGTGATGAACATGGGCTTGTGATTGAATTATCCAATCATTGTACAGGAGTATTTTCATTGGTTAAATATGAAATCTCCCCACGAATTCCATAAATAAGTCAATAATAACGTAAGAAAGCAATTTAAGATAACTTTTTTGGAGGCGTTGGAGTAGAATGGACATAGCTTTTGAGACCGTTGTGATATTTGAGTTTTAAGTAGTGCCGCTTTCAGTTCATAATCAAATTATCAGTTTAGACGACAAACTCCACAAGTAAATTTGTTACTTTCTAAGCATTTGTACTCACATTTTGATAACCAATTAAGGATAACTTTGTTATCTTAAAGTATGAATGTGTCGGAGCATTGAAATTCTGTGTTTAGGGTAGTCGATTCCAACAGGTTTCATATAAATTATACAAGGGTATTGGTTTATAGAGTTTTATATTTCTGTTCTGGAAGGATGCCCACCAAGTTTAACACTCGACACACAACCTCAGATCCAACCCAATGTGACCCGTGTCGACTAGGGTACTTCAAACCCAATCTTGATGACTATTACCAATGGCTTCTATTCCGTTTTTGCATTTCATTCTCGTGACGGAATGATCAGCATTATATGACAGAGGTTTTGACTCGAACAAAGAACAAGGTGTGATTGGGCAATACAAAGTTATCCTAAATTGGTTAAGTTATCTTAAACTGGTTTTTTAAGTCAGAACACCCTGTTCTGATAGAGAACACCCCACTGCCCTGTCAGTCAGGTAGCAGTGTCTGCTAGCTGTGTAGGAGGTTTTTGTGCCTTCTAGAGGCTTTTCCTCCGAGTAGAAGTCAGCGCAGACATTTGGTCACGGAACATCATTGGATGTCGTGGTCAATCATAAGTAGTTTTGATTGGCTGGTTCTTTCCAGTCAGAAGTAATTCACTTCCAGTTATTCCTTCTGCCTCCCACGTGTCTGTTCCTGCCTACTGCCCATCCAACTGGTTATGAGCCTTCCACCCGCTACCTCTCGCGCGGCCCTGCCGTTCACGCAGCGCCGAGAACTTCGACGAGTGGTTCTTTGAACTCACTTCCGTCATCCTTGCCGGTGAGGATCTCACCGAAATGGCGACTCACTGCGCGCAAGTCGAGACGGCCACGTCCATGAAGGGACTCCGTCGAGCCTACAAGGGTGCATTTGAATGACTGCAAGCGCATCCGGCTGCACCAAGCCGAAGCGGCAGCACTGCCTGCCGGCTCACCCCCTTTCCCACCACTTACGCTCGACGCCCACCCACCATTGGGTCCGGAGCTCACCGAGTGGCTCGCGGACAACCGCTCGACGGACGAAGCGATCGCGAAATCCATCCGCAACCACGTGGATGAGTTGATCAAGTTGGAGAAGACGGCCATCGCGCGCTCATGTGCGCTGGTCTACGCCTCCTTGTCCCCCACGGTCCAGCGTGATGCCGCAGCCGGGATTCGCGATGAATGTGCGCATTGCATCATTTCGTCGCTTCGGCGGAAATTTTCCAGCGACGAACAAAAACATGCAACGGCCATCTCCGTTTACCAACGGTTACACGCGTTCAAGTTCAAGCCTCACGTGTCGTTGGACGTCAACCTCCAAGCCTTCGACAAGATGCGAACGGCAGTGGAGAAGCTGGAAGGGCGACCCCTCAGCGATAGCCACTTAGTCTCGGCCCTACTGGCGGCATTACCCGAGTGCATTGCTCCAGACCTATTCGTATGGCGCGGCGCTCAGCCGAGCATCCCATACAAGAACATGCGTCAGTTGCTTGAGCAACACTGGCCGGGCTTGGTCACCAAGTACCCGGCACTACCTCGGCCCAGCGCCGATCGCCGCGGCTGCACCGGTGCATGGCTCGGCAACCGCGACCGCGACAACGCGGTCTAGCGCATTGGCACTTCCGGCCTTTCGCGATGGCACCAGCCAGCGAGAAGGCTACGGACAAGCGGCCACCGTACCCTGGGGCATCCAAGGCCAAGACCCCATGGCGGATTGGTGTGGCTACTGCCTGTCCTCAGGCAGCCACTCGACCTACACCTGCACGAAGCTCTCCCGTGCGGGTTCCACCAGAACGCGGTGCGTCAAGACTTCGTGTTTCCGCCAGGATGGGCTGCCATCCCACCTGGCGAATTACCCCAATGTGGGGGAGGTCGACGCACTCAAGGCGGACCAAGCGGCCACCGCGGTGGCAAACGCCATGGCAAAGGCGGTGGGCGCGGTGGAGGAACCGGAACATCCTTCCTCAACACCGTTCGCCAAGGTTACGCCTCAAGCGGCCAACATGGTTACGCCTCCAGCGGCCAACAAGGTTACGCATCCAGCGGCCCACCGGGCTACGCTCCCAGCGGCCATCCAGGCTACGCCAGCATGGGACAAGGCGGCCATTCCGGCTACGCCAGCCTCGATTACGGCGCTTATCGCGACGACCAACGCGGTCGTAGCCCGTTTCGTCAGTCGGCCTCCCGCTACCGCAGTCGCTCAGGCGACCGGTACCACGACTACCGCGCGACTTACCGCGACGGCAGCGGCGCCAACCACGACGATCGGCGCCACCGCAGCCGCAGTCACTCGATGTATGCCAACCGGCGCCACCGCAGCCGCAGCGCGCCGCCGGTCGACCAAGGCTACGCCCCACAGGCCTCCACCCCCCAGCGCAGCCAAAGCCGCAGCGCGTGGCGCGGCTCTACCCGTACGTTAGTGTCACAGAACACACGTCAACAACGTGACCAGACTCCTTATTTCTGTCTTCACGCACACATGCCGGCATTTATGCCTCGACATATTTTAGATGATCAACATTCACATGTTTCATTTACGGGACTAAAACAGTCGACCGACAAGTCAAGTACATCCAAAGTACTTTCGACATTATTACAGGACTTCAGTCCGTATTACGATTCGCTCGATACTACCGTATCGCGATCACTTGTATTTACGGGTACTGGATGGGCACTTCGCGTGTCACCAACCAGCCCGGTTGTCAAAGAGCAAAGTCGATCCCGTCATTGGACGGTAGATAGTGGTGCATCCAAGCACTCCACTTTCCATCGTGAGTGGTTCATCACCTACGAACCATTCTCATCCTTTGCTGGTGCAGCCGATGGCCACCAACTCCATGTCATCGGCCGTGGCACAGTCCGACTCGAGGTCGCTGGCATTAACGATGACACATTAGTGATCTATCTGCAGGATGTATATCACATCCCAGATTTACACTTCAATTTATTTTCCGTGGGTCGTGCACTACATATGGATAGACATAAAATTGTCTCCATCACCCCACAGGAGTGGACTCTAGCCACCTACGACGGCGAGTTCACCGCAACCTACGACGCAGTCACCGGGTTGTATGTCATTGCGACGCGGCTTTCACCGCGCATCGCCGACCCACATCGACCGTCCTCGTGACGCAGTCGAGTGCACAGGGCACTATGCAATGGCACCATCGACTGGGCCATCCAAGTCATGACAAGCTACGCAAATTGCGGCGTCATTCGACCGTGTTTGAATTTCCTATCTCTCGGCAGGCCATCACGGCCCATGCTTCGTGCGACACATGTTTAAGGTCGAAGTCCAAAGTACTTCCCTTTTCACGCAACAAATTGCCCAAGTCGTCGAGGCCTCTGGAACGAGTGCACTCCGACGTGTGGGGTCCAATCAATATCCTCTCTATCTCTGGGGGTCGATATTTCGTCACGTTCATCGACGACTTTACCCGATACACCTTTGTGTACATCATGCAAAAGCGCGCGGACCTGTACGACAAGTACAGCGCGTTCTGTCGCGACGCACGGCAGCGTTATCGCTCCGACGTCATCGAGCTTTGCTACCATCACTCACCACCCAGTGAGTTCGAGGAAATCCAAGCGCTCCAAATGGACAACGCTAAGGAGTATGTTAAACTCGGGGCCCGTATTCAAAGCGAATACGGCACCCGCCTTACGTACGCGAATTCATATACCCCGACCCAGAACCCTGTGGCCGAGCGGCGTATGGACATGATCGTCACCAGGCTCGCTCTACAGTATTCTACTGCATGGTAATTAACCACAGTTCTTGTGGGGCGAAGCCATTTCCCACGCAGTGTTCCTCATGAACACACTACCGTCCATCACCATCAGTGGGGACACTCCGTATCGTCTATGGCACCAGAGCCACCCAGACTACTCACGTTTACGCGTATTTGGCTGTGTAGCGTATGCACACGTCAACATACCCATGCGTGTGAACAAGCTGTCTCCCCGAGGCATGCTGTGCATGTATATTGGCTTACCCGAGACATCTCGAGGGTTCAAGCTGTTGAACATCGACACACATTACGTGCTTACGAGCCGCGATGTGACGTTCGTTGAACATCAGTTTCCCCTCCTGAAATCAGTCGAGGACGTGAAACGTCTTCGAAGTGAACATCCACAGCGGAACTGTTTCACCGTGGACCAAAGTTCACCACCCCTCCAACCAAGCCTGCCTTCACCCCTTGGGGAGGCTGCACCGTCCACGACACCAACACCTCTACCCTCGTTTGGGGAGGCCTTTTCATGGACGACGCCTCTACCCTCATTTGGGGAGGCCGTGCCATCCACGTCGCC